>NC_143146.1:36613257-36764772 GCF_059928025.1 Delphinapterus leucas | reverse complement strand
TTTCTATGTTAATTTTCATTTTATAAATTTAACTGTTTTCTTAATTTATCTGGAATCATGACATAACTGAAAAACAGTAGAAGTTACTTTTAAAAATCTGCACTATTGGGGCTTCCTTGGTGGTGCAGTGGTTAAGAATCCACCTGCCAATGTAGGGGACACGGGTTCAAACCCTAGTCTTGGAAGATCTCACATGTCGCGGAGCAACTAAGCCCGCGTGCCACAACTACTGAAGCTTGCGTGCCTAGAGCCCGTGCTCCACAACAAGAGAAGCCACCGCAATGAGAAGCTCATGCACCACAACGAAGAGTAGCCTCTGCTCGCTGCAACCAGAGAAAAGCCTGTGCGCAGCAAGGAAGACCCAACGTAGCCAAAAAAAAACTTCACTGTTGATCTAATTTCATTAAACATGTAAATCTGGAACCATAAATGAATTTAAAGAAAAGAGAACATTCACTTTAAAAGGGAGACTCCAATAGACAACAGTGATTTAGTTTTTCCTGAGCTCTCTTTACTTGGAATGATCCAAGGTAAGGACATTATTGTTGTTGGTATTCATTAAAATCATGTATTCAACTGTAATATGTTAAAAGTTTTAGTGTGTTTTTCTTTTTAATGTAAGTACAGCCAATTTTTACTTCCAGAACTGATTATAATACTTCTTTAAAAATCCATGGCAGGAAATTTATACTCACAAATTTAGCATTGAAATAATTGGTGAAACTTAGGAAAATGTCTCTCACATTTCATATATTAAATTGTTCATGCTTGTTTTCAGTGTACTTTTTAGAAAAAAGATGCATGTTAAGCCTTTAAGATAGCTAGGCGTAGTGAGTTCCTTCATCTCAGTACCCATTCTGATGAATAATATCAAATATTTCTTCACAAATCACTTAAGGGTTTTCTTTGAACTAACCTAGTAGTATTGTAAGGTTTGTGCTTTGTGGCTGCTAACTGTTGTCTCTGCGTTATTAGGGAATCAGACCCTGAGGTGGATGTTAGCAAGTAAGTGTTTATTAGGGAGGATGCTTGGGATGCCCCTCTGAGGACAGCACAGTAAAGAAACAGGATTGGGCAGAGAGTAGACCACTCCTTTAAGGCCTCAAAATTGACCCTATGTTCTGCAACTAAGGGATGGCATCTTAGAATTTCTGTTTTAACTTGAGGCAAGGAGGCCATGTTCTTATACCCCTGTATCAAAGAATCATTTGATACAGACTTCTCCAGGAAGGGAGTGTTGACTACACTGTAAAAATTCCTTTCTTTTCTGTAACATAGTATAATGATCTCAAGGTTAAGGTCTTTTATTGGGAAATGACAGACTTGAGAAAGAAGACAATATTATGAGGGTTTTCTAAAACTACATACAATTCAGTAGAATGATCTTTAAAATACTAACAGCTTATGGTGTAATTTATCATTTTACACATATAACAATTTCAGTCTCACTTTCGGCTAAATCCAATGCATTGAAGAAAATAAATAGATGTCAAGTGTCATCTCATTACAAAGGAAAGTGTTAGAATCACCAGGGCATGGTAAGAGATTGAAAAATTCTTTCCACCTATGTTAATTATCAGCTTTCACATGACTATACGTGTCTGACTATAGAAAAAATGATGGTTGAAGATTTGAGGAAAGTGTCCATAGTTTAAAGAGTCACAGTGTATTTTTCACCACCCTTCAATGAAAGTTAAGAATGATGCCACTCCTTCAAGCCCATGAGAAGGACCACATGGAGACTTCAGATATGGGAATATAAAATTTATAAATATAAATATAACTCCTGTGTTAGGTATACTAAAGTAGAAAGTTTATGTTTGGAGCTTTTGTCTCTGTGACAGAACAAAGACAGGTAGTTGCATAGGTGGTGAATAACACCTAATCAAATGTAGGACAAAATTTTGTGTATCCCAGACACCAAGCATGAATTCAAATGTAAGGAGTCAACTTATAGATATACAAAAGTGGATTCCACTGAAGAACATCATCTGGGGAACAAGAGTACCCAACAGCATTTTGGGCAGGGTAGATCACCAAAAACAGTGGCTAAGGGGAAAGTTGATCATGTATCCTCACTTTGAACCTCTATAACTTATTTACATTCAAATAAGATAAAAACTTTAAAAAATATTTTGTTATCTCTATGTTATTAATATGGTTGACCAGTATGAAAACACTGAAGGTTCCAATAATAATCCTAAGAACATTGCTAATTTTTCTGAGTGTAATCCATTAAATTATCTATAATACTTACAGATATCAAGCTTTTAAGAGTATTCTTGTTGTACCTAAAGTAACCAGGGCCTAGATTGTCAAAGGGAGCTAAACAATCAAAGAATTCATCAAACAAACAAATCAGAAAATTTGTGAAACTTTAAAATTTGAATTAGCTTCTAGCCAAGAATTTTTAAAGAGCAAAAGAATAGGATCCAGGCTCAGGGAAAGCATCATTTTGTAAATATTAGATTTAGCCTGTTGAGCAACAGATTCATTTTCTCCATTCAACTTCTAGAGGAGGCAGAATTTACATGGCACTTAAATATGGGAGGCTGTACTGCCACCAACTGCGCCAAGATTCTGCCCAGACATCTACATTCACCAAAGCTTCCAAACGAAGTAATAAATTTTATTTGAAATAGAAAGGTAAAGATAAGAACATTTGTTGAACAAAAAAGTATGTGTCATTAGTATTATAAAAGATATTTAACATGGCTTACTTTACTCTGCAATTGCTCCTTAATGCTTTCTTCCACAAATACAAACACAAATGCAAACACACAAAATCCGCAAACAGATTGATGAACCTCGCTTCCCTCTTATTAATCCTGTGACACCACTTTAGCAATCTTAACAAAATTGTCCTTCAGTGTCATTCATTTTAGTCATACTTTAAGAAGGTGATCCTCAACATTTTTAGGTCGGGGAGTGCAGGAAGAGAAGCAGGTTACACATAGAAAATAATATTTATATGCCAGGTTGTGGGAAACTGAATTTGTTACAATTGACAGGGAACCATACCAGGGCCTGCAGAGAAGACAGGAAAGCTGAGGAGATTAATATTTTGGGACACAAGTGAACAATTTTAAAAATAACACAAATTGACAACCTCTGGACTAGGAGATATAATTAAGTGATTATTTTGACAGGTGGACAAAAAAAAATTAGCCTATCCTGCAGTTAAGGAAACTAAATGTTGCTTCTCAAAGAGATGTTACTTGAATACCTCAAAACAGCACCCTTAAACTTTTTTTATTCTAGCGCTACAGTATTTGCCCCTCCCCCAGATGTACTTATTATGCAAACATTTGTCAGGTAACAAAACCATTTTAGTTGTAAAAGGCACATATATTCATCTCTGGCAATAGTAACTAAACTTATGTTGCAACTTCCATAATTTTATATATGCACATTATATACAAATTAACATGTTATTTTAAACACTTATTTTATTAAATTGCTCTTGATTGTACATATATGCACACAAGTTTAAAGAAATTTGCTAAAACTATTAATACCATTTGGAGATGGAACATACTTATAAGCTCCTTTAAATATTATGTGTTCATCAATTGTCTAATAAAAATACTTTTTTAAATAAAAGAGATAAGAAAATTGGGAACTTAGAGAACATTGGAGAAAACATATAGAACTCAATCTAACTTAGAGAACAATGCAAAAAAAAGCATAAAAATACAATCAACAGATTTTATTGGTTGTATTTACTGCATCCTCAATTCCTAATTACAATAGTGATTTAGAGCAAACAAATTAATACCCAACAATCAATAAACAGTAATTCTAAAGCAACCTCTAACAGCAAAAGTGAAATAGACTCTTTCACAAAGAGATACAGTGAGGCCTGTGGGCATTTACATTCCTCTTCTCTGTTTTCAGGGAGGTCACCCTGCATTTTTTCCCTTTTCCATTGAATTAGAGCATACAGTTTCTTTTTTACCTTATACCACTTTGAGTATGGTTTACACTTATTAAGACAAAAGTAATTATTATTAAAAACATAAATTTATATCTAAAAATGGCATGATGATCATTAGTAAACTCAAAATGTGGAACTTCAAGTTAACGTAGAATAAGGGCAGTAATGATCAGTCAATCCCAGGTTTTAGGTACTAAAATACCTCAATACCACATTGACTCTTGTGACTTTGACCTTATGCCTACCAAGAGTAGAGAGTTAGGGGACTCAAAATATGAAAAGATTAGAATGGATTTTACATTTTTAAAGGTTCTGTAAGAAACAAAAGGGGAGACAATAACTAGCAAAGGCTTCATAAGTGCATCTGTAATCTCCTATTCTAAAAGGCCAACGGTCATTTTTTTCTTGCCAAATTACCTCCACTTTAAATTTAGTGTATATGTTAAAAATTCAGTGTATGCTCAAATCAGAATAGAAATATTTAAAACATTTTAGAGTAGACAGACTTTTTTTCCCAGCTCCAATTACTCTACATGCTTACCAGTCAGAAGTTTGTCCTCAGCTAAGACATAGAATGGATGAAAATGGTGACTTGCCAAGCAAGAGAGCAAGATCAGCACCCTGACATGTACTTGCCTGCTTTTTGGAAGTCATTGCCAAGGTCTATGGGATGAGTCTAAGCCTGGGATGGCAGGATAGATGTATTCTACCTGGTATTCAGGCAGGAGAACCTTTACATGCAGGGTTTTTAGTTTTATAGATAATGACTCTGCAGAATACCAAGCATTGGCCACCTACCTAGAAATCCCATAAAGTGAAATCTATAGTAATGTGATTATAAAAAACCTCACAAACATGTCCAAAAATTTTTGACATCCTGAAAAATCCCTATTTCAAAGAGACTTGGACTATGAAATAAAATTTCTAAGATAAAATCACTTTATATTCCAGAGGAAGGCCTGAAAGACCCTAGGTAATAATTCATCCTAGGCAGAAAGTGAAAAACAGTTGTCAAAAGTGAAATGATAGGGAGTTTGGGATTGACATGTACACACTGCTATATTTAAAATAGATAGGGCTTCCCTGGTGGCGCAGTGGTTAAGAATCTGCCTGCCATTGCAGGGGACACGGGTTCAAGCCCTGGTCCGGGAAGATCCCACATGCCATGGAGCAACTAAGCCCGTGCACCACAACTACTAATCCTGTTCTCTACAGCCTGTGAGACACAGCTACTGAGCCCACGTGCCACAACTACTGAAGCCCGTGTGCCTAGAGCCCATGTTCCACAGCAAAGGGAAGCCAGCACTATGAGAAGCCTGCACACCCGCAATGAAGAGTAGCTCCCACTCACCCCAACTAGAGAAAGTCCCCGAGCAGCAACAAAGACCTAACACAGCCAAAAATAAAATAAATAAAATTTTAAAAAAGAGTGATAAAATAGATAACAAACAATGACCTACTGTATAGCACAGGGAACTCTGCTCAGTATTATGTAACAACCTACATGGGAAAATATTTGAAAAAGAATAGATATATGTATATGTTTAACTGAATTATTTTGGTGTACACCTGAAATTAACACAACATTGCTAATCAAGTATACTCCAATAAAAAAATAAAATGTTGAAAAAAGGAAGTGTTTTTCAAATGAAATAGAAAAAAAGTGAAATGATAGGCCCCTGAAATAATAGTATCAAACTACATAGATAGTTTTGTGTACCAAGGTTCTTCCCATGAAATTCTTATTAAAACAAAACACAGACAACCACTAAAATTTCCTCCTCTATTATTTTCTGAATTATTTAAAACAATCATGAAATCTAAATAAAGCAACCTTAATTTTAATAACCAAAACATGTAAGTGTCTTAGATATTTCCTTACAAGGAAAAATAGCTGAAAGTGTTATTCAGATTATATTGGTTAAAAAATAGGTTAAAATTGATGAAGTTATTAAATTTTCAAAAGTTATAAATTGTCCTGCAAAGCTTCACTGGCTGCAAATTAGCCTGTGCTACAGCCGTCTGCTAACAATCTATAGATCATTTTATTATTTATGAATCTTCAGGACACTATAGGTCATCTTACACTCATTTATTTGCTACACACATTGTGCTAGTATGCCTATGCTGAAAAATTGTTATTATTTACTCCCTGTGAGACAAGCAAGCAACAAAGTGCTGATTTTGGTCCCAGACATCCAGTATGTGAGACTGTACATACATCTTGCAGTCAGTGAAATAAATGAGCCTTTAAATTGCCTGCAAAGCTTTAAGAATTGAAATTTGTATGTCTAGTTATCAAGCAGAAAGTTCAGAACACCTGCCAATATAAAACATAATTGTGACAAACTATTACATTTTACCTTTAACTTTTCAGTTTTAATAGGGCAGCTTCATTATAAAATATTCTACAAAACCGCCCAAGTCAGCGAAGACAAAACAATTGTGATTTGTGTGTGTATGTGCATACATGTGTGTGTATAATGGCATTACCATTTAAATACTGGGTCAGCAGCAGCAGATGAATAAATAGTTATAAACAAATAACCAGAGCATAAGAATTTACTATGAGCACAAAGTCAATTCTCAACAGATTTGCAGACTTCGATAGGTGTTTAGGTATCTTGCTGGATTTACAACTTCTTCACAAATTCTTCAAAATATCAATAATACTGAGGGTGAACAGTCTCTGTTTTATTTTAGTATTTTTAAGTTAATTTTTATTGGAGTATAGTTGCTTTACAATGTTGTGTTAGCTTCTGATGTACAGCAAAGAGAATCAGTTATACATATATCCCCTCTTTTTAAGATTTCCTTCCCATTTAGGTCACCATGGAGCACTGAGTAGAGTTCCCTGTGCTATACAGTAGATTCTCATTAGTTATCTATTTTATACATAGTAGTGTATGTATATCAATCTCAATCTCCCAGTTCATCTCACCTCCCTCCCCTCTTTGGTATCAATAAGTTTGTTCTCTACATCTCTGTCTCTATTTCTGCTTTGTGAATAAGTTCATCTGTACCATTTTTCTAGATTCCATGTATAAGTGATATTATATGATATTTGTTTTTCTCTTTCTGACTTAATTCACTCTGTATGACAGTCTCTAGGTCCATTCACGTCTCAGCAAATGGCACTATTTCATTCCTTTTTATGGCTGAGTAATATTCCTTTGTATATATGTACCACATCTTTAATCATTAGAGATTTTGACAGTTTGAAGGACTAATATTATCAATTCCTTTACATGCCCTTTACAGATAAGCATTCTTTAAGGGTTATGAGACTTGTCTAAGAGAACAAAGCCAGTTAGTGACAAAAGGAGGGGTCCTCTATAACTCTGATTTCTAAATAGGATAGTATTATAATAATATCATTAATAACAATAATAACAGCAGCCATAGAAGACATGTTAATTATTTATAAACACTCATGTATTTTATATTAAATCCTGACCATGAACTCCAGTTTCATTGCTGAAGAAACTAAGGTACAGCCAGGATGAGTGATTTGCTCAAGTTGGTTATACATAGGCTGTGGGCTGTGGAGCCACGATTCAAACTCCACAATCTAGCTTTAGGATCCACATATTTAAACCACTGTGATAACCTCCTGAATCCCCAACAAAGGCTAAAACCCTTGATTATATCTAAGCTACCTCTTTTTTTCACTCTTCCATACTGCATAATACTAATTTATGATACACTATCTAATATATTTCTCTTTAATGGCATCATAACTTTGGCAAATAACCACATACAAACTTCCAAGAAATAAAATTCAATGCAGTATGTACTCTTTTATAAATCCTGTGTTACATATATGTGAGCCAGTTTTCATGCACAAACCACAGGAACTAAGTGAAGGGTGAGGCAGGAAGAGTTCACCTCTCTACTTTGTTATGCTTTTTTTTAGATCAAGGACTGTCTTTCTCCTACAAAACAGTACAGATCCTTTATAACTCTAAAGACAGCATTTGTTACTCGGATATGTTTTCAAGTAACAATATATTTAATTTAAACTTTCCACTCTACTTGAAATATTCCAATGAGAGATTTGTAAAACAACGCAATGTCAGTATAACTATCCCCCTCATCAATATAGCTTACAAAAGAAACCAAGGATTATATCTTACCCTTCTTATGAATTCATTTAGTATGGAATTCTCAATGCTATAGAGCAACTTTAGTAATTCTGAAGGAAGAACTATACATTAAAAATATATGACACTTTTGCTTCTACTGAAGTTTTCTGATGCTTTCTTTCAGATATTGCCTCTCAGGTTGGTAATATCAAATGACTGTCCTCTTGTTAGAGGGGAATGCAATTTGACTGTCATATACATTGCTAACTGATTTTTCCAAGCCATTCTCTTTTTCATTATATTCATCACATAAGCTGCTTCTGCAGCTTTCTTAGAAAAATAGAAAATTGATGATTTTACATTCCAGTTTAAAAGCTTATGTTCAGAATTCAATTCTTCTGTATACCATCTTGAATTTTAACTTGAAGGTGTACCCAACACTATGGACTATTTGCAATGTCTAGGAAAATTTCCTGACATGTATTAACTACCCAACATTAAATAAACAAATTTATTTCTGATTATTTACCTCTCCTATTTTCAATCTGATGCCCAACCAAGATAGTTTTATTATTCTGTTTTTAATGAATTTCCTGCTACAAACAATCATGTAATGACAATACTTCTAATAATAATTGTAATTAGTACTTACTGAACTCTTATAAGGACCAAACAGTTTTAATGATTTGCAGATATTTAAAACTCATAGTAAACTTATAAAGAACTTAAAACCTCAAAGAGGTTAAGTGAATTGTGCAGGTCACATACCATTAAGTGCTGGAGCTGGTGAGCACCTGCAGACAGTTAAAGAGAAGGTAAAGTGGGACTGTCAATTTCCCTGGTTCTTCATCTACTGAGAGCTGGCTGTGACTCTGGATTTAAAGTCATATTCTTGAAGTCCTATCAGGTGTTCTCTCCATCAACAGATCTGTCCATGTCCAAATTTGCTGTCATGTGGTCTCTTTAGGCCAAGATGCAAAAATACTCTTTTACTTCGTCATCCCTTCACCCCAAACTACTTGTCATGTGTTACTTTTGGTTTCCCTGTACAGTAAGTCCCCTACATATGAACCTTCAAGTTGCAAACTTTCAAAGGTGTGAATGAGCATTCACATGTCCAATCACATAATTAGTTCACCTGTCTGGCACACATTGCCATGTGCGTGCATCCTCTACCAGTGCTTGTGCTTTTGTGTACTTTACTGTACAGTACTGTGTACAGTAGTACAGTATCTTTATTTGAAGCCCAGGATTCCTGAAGCAAGCACAAAAGCAGTGATGATGTAGCTGGTACTGCTAAGAAGGGCCAAGCGATGACGATGGAAATGAAAGTGAAAATAATTGTGAGAGTGGAGCGAGGCAAAAAGAGGGAATTGGAGACCCGGAGAAAGGATGAAGAGAGACAAGAGGAAAAGTAACTGAAGATTCACAACACAGGAAATAACAAGGGGATTTTCTTTATTTGAGGAGGCACTGTTAGTTTTTGAGGCACAGGACCCAAATGTAAAATGGTACATGAAGGATGCAGCAGCCATTCAGAATGCAATTCAGTTCTAACATATCATCTATGATGAGACAAAAAGGGCTACTACCCAGACATCACCGGATTATTTTTTTTAAGAGGGTAGATAGGATTTAATCCAGCAAGGAATAAGAACCTGTGCTATAAATGTCAGCTGTGAGTGAAATTGAAGCTTGACCTCCATCTCTTATTGCTGATGATCCTTCAGCTCTACCATCTCCCACCTCCTCTCCCTCCTCCAGTCAATAAAACTTCTTGCGTGTTCACTTGACGCCAGCCCCTGTATACCAGCTGTTGCACTGTTCTACTGTACTTATTCATATGTAGGGAACTTACTGTATTCTATTTACTATTATTCAATTTATTAAATTGTCTTTGAATTACCATTTTGAATTTGTTTTATGTTTCTTGCTTTAATCTCACTGATTCAGGGATAATTTATTATGATACTCCCATGTTCACAGATATGATAACAAGAACCTGAAGAATTTAAGTGACTTTCCTTTTTGTTGTGTTTTCATGGAATCTGAGAAGGAAGAGAGCAAGAAGTTAGGAAATAAGGGATCAGAATGCCAATAGCATACAAATATGCAGAATTTTATGAATGGAAAGGTAATTGAAGAACTGTGATAATTATGAAATCAATAAGAAGAATCTATAGGGTCATCTCTATTCCTTACATTAGTAATCACTAGTAAGCCATGGAAAGGTAATTAAATAGATGTATCCAAACATATTCAAACTTCAGAGAATATTGACTTATTTGATATGTTTTCAGCCTATCATAATACTTAGAGTGAAAAGTGCTTCCTCTTTGTGTTTTATGCTCCTCCATAGATTAGTAATCAGTATTTCTCTTCTGTTTATAGTATCCTTTCAGCACTCTTATATTACTGCTTTGTACTTTCAGTTAGTTCCTTTTTAATATGTCTGTGATGATCACTTAATTTTTGTAATTTTTTTTTCTGTTGAAAATTTGTGGTAGGAAGAATAATCGCTGCCCTATATCTTGATGCTTAAAATCCATGAATATTTTAGGCTACATGATAAAGGGGAATTAAGGTTTCAGATAAAAATAAAGTTGCATATCAGCCAGCTTTAAAATAGGTTATCTTGGATTACCCAATGGTGGGCCCAACGTAATCATAAGGATCCTTAAAAGTGAAGAGAGAATAAGAGAAAAGAGTCAGAATTTGGCAGTGTGAGGACTTGGCCCAATGTTGTTGACCCTAGAGATATAGGAAGAGTGCCATGTGCCAGACAAAAGCAAGTAGCTTTACAGAAAAACAAGGAAAGAGATTTGCTATAGAATCTCCATAGAATGACTCAGCCCTGCTAACACCTTTAATTTAGTCTGCAAAGAATTTAGTCCAGAAGACTTCTGATTTACAGAATTCTAAGATAATAAATTTGTGTTGTTTTAGATCACTGAATTTGTGGTAACCTTTTATAACACCAATAGGAAATTAATACAAATAAAGGAACATTTTCAGTAACCTTTCTCCTCAATATATGACATGTTAATAATTTTAACTAAAAATTTATACATTAATTTCTTTAAACTTTTTCAAATTTTATTTTTATTATAATTCCAAAATAAAGAGTTCTATATGACTAATTCCAACATAGTTGAAGTAGAATATTTTGTCTATTAATACTTTCAAAGATGACAAATATTATTTTAAAATATTATTATATATTTAATATCACAGAGTTTACTATTTTCAAATCCTAAAACATCAAATAGGAAAGATATGTCATAAGACATATAATACTATTTATCTTATATTATTTGTGAAATTTGTTAGAAATTGATGACATTCTAACACATATAAAAAAAAATGCAATGAATCTTGCAATAGTACTCTTTCCCCATCTCTTTTAGAGAAAATGACAAACTATACAGACAAAAACCAGATAAATGGTTGCACTTTACCAGGGTTGTGAATCATTGTCTACAAAGGGTAATGAGGAAACTTTGTGATTATGGAAATTTTCCCTATCTTGATTTTGGTTGTGGATTATATGCATTTATCAAATCTCATCAAAATTAACATGACAAAAAATCAGGTGAAAATCAACAACATAAACACAAAATTATATGTCGATTTTTCAAAATTTATATCTTACAATTTCTATGAATTAGAGGGTGAGTTTTTCTTGTGTTCCTTTTATATGCACAGCAACAAGTGTGTCAAATAATTTATTATGTGTTAAATAAGTATGTGTTGACTAACATGACAAGTCTGGTAGATAATCCTAATACATAATAGATATAACATAGGGATTGAGTCAGTGTGATGGGAAAAAGAGAAGGGAGAAAATTAAAATATAATTTGGAATGGTTGAGTCAGGACTTCCAGAAGAGAAATTACAGCTACTACACATAGGCAGGAAGAGTTTTGGGTGGTATATGTTATGGACTGAATGTTTGTGTACCACCCAAATTCATATGTGTTGGTATTAGGATGTGGGGTCTTTGGAGGTAATTAGAATTAGATGAAGTCCTGAAGGTGGAACCCTCATAAATGGTATATTAGAAAAAAAAAAAAAAAAAGACTAAGAATGAGGAGAGAGCTTGTTTGCTCTCTTTCTCCCGTGTGAGGATACAATAAGGTCAGCCATTTACAACCTGGAAGAAGGTTTTCTCACCAGAACCCAACAATTGTTAGTGCACCAAACTTGGACTTTCAGCCTCGAGAGCTGTGAGAAATAAATTTCTGTTGTTGATAAACCACCCAATTTATGGTATTTTGTTATAGCAGCCTGAGCAGCCTCAAGTAGGATATTTTTTTCAATTCCATTTAACAAGAGAATTTATCAAGAATTCTTAACAATTCACTGGGTTAAAAGGCAACCTAATAGAAAATTGTATTATTTTTGGAAATGTGTACAAATAAGATAATAAATAATTTTCTGGGTCTGCCACTATGCTTAAAATTTTACACATATTACTCTATCAAACATTATTCTATCAAATTATACAAATCACTCTCTCCAGAACCAATCTGTAGGTGAGGTGCTGGCAATGTTCTCATTTTCATGTAAAATAGAGATAAAGAAAATAACTTGCCCAAGGACATAGAGTATGGAACCTAAGCCTGGAGTCTAAGGGCTGTCAAACTCCTTTTTTGATCTTTATGATATGCTGCCCTTCAAATGACGTACTGTCTGATTAGAGTTGTAAAAGTAAAGAAAGAAGATTTGGTAAAAGCGGGTATTATTGAACTAAGAAGCTCTCATAGAAGCTCTTGAACAAACAGGCTCAAATTTAGAACACATTGTATTGAAATTCATGGAAATAGAACATTCACACAACTGATGATGTTTAGTTCTTAGTGGGATGTGAGGCTCCTTTATGGAAGTAGAATCTGAAGAATTTGATCACCCTACAGTGATTGAGAGTGGGTGAATAATGTTTTCAGAAAGAGTGAATGGTCTTAGTGGAATTATGATAATCTGTTTTTTGTGCATATGTATGTGAGATAGCAAATAATTCATAGTAAACTACTGTTAAAAACTTCTATTTTCTCTGCTCTTTGAGACATTTTCTAGAGGCAAAATATTACCAAGTGGATTAAAAACTAAGCTGCTCTAACAAAGAGGGCATTGGCAGTGACTTTGTCTACGATGTCAAAACTGGATTTTCCACTGTCCACTTTCAAGGTTGTGGGAAGTTAATACAATATGAGAGTGTGGATAACAGTGTTTTAAGGGACAGACCCAGATTGTCTACATAAGTTAGCTCTTGTTTTTCATCATCAAAAGATTAGCCATAGACCAAACTTCAGAGCAAACACACAGAAAAATACACTCACTTGTACCATCATAATACCAAAATCAATTAACTCTTTATCACAGTACATTAGTTTAGGGACTGTGAAGATAAAATGACATTGTTCTGATTTCCCTGTTCAAATATAACACATATTTTCTCTTTCCATGCATATAATAGTCTAACTTTTGAAGTATTTTGAGATGACTATTAAGATTTCATTTTATCAGATGATCACAAGCCCTTTCAGAAGCATAACTCATCTACTACATACATTTTAAATCTAAGTTTATGGTGTAAGGCAATGTTGTATAAATAAAAAACATAGAAACATTACTTTCGAAATTAAGATGCAAATTTTTTTACCACTTCACTGAGAACTTTTACTTGCTGTATACAAAGACAGTTTGGTTTACCTAAAATATGTAAATGCCTACTATATATAAAATAGACAACCAACAACGACTTACTGTATAGCACAGGGAGCTATACTCAATATCTTGTAATAACTTCTAATGGATTCCACTGTATATATGTACCACATCTTCTTTATCCATTCATCTTTCAATGGACATTTAGGTTGTTTCCATGTCCTGGCTATTGTAAAGAGTGCTGCTAAGAATTTTGTGTCTTTTTGCATTATGGTTTTCTCAGGGTATATGTCCAATAGCAGGATTGCTGGGTCATAGGGTAGTTCTATTTTTAGTTTGTTAAGGAACCTCCATACTGTTCTCCATAGTGACTGTACCAATTTACATTCCCACCAACAGTGTAGGAGGGTTTCCTTTTCTCCACACCCTTTCCAGCATTTATTGCTTGTAGATTTTTGATGATGGCCATTCTGACTGGTGTGAGTTGTGATTTGCATTTCTACTGCTCATTGTAGTTTTGATTTGCATTTCTCTAATAATTAGTGATGCTGGGCAGCTTTCCATTTGTCTCTTGGCCATCTGTATGTCTTCTTTGGAGAAATGTCTCTTAGGTCTTCTGCCCATTTTTTTTATTGGGTTGTTTGCTGTTTTGATATTGAGTTGCATGAGCTGTTTGTATAATTTGGAGAAAAACTCCTTGTCATTTGCTTCATTTGCAAATATTTTCTCCAATTCTGAGGGTTGTCTTTTCATCTTGTTTATGGTTTCCGTTGCTGTGCAGAAGATTTTAAGTTTAAGTAGGTCCCATTTATTTATCTTTGTTTTTGTGTTCATTAATCATGGAGGTGGTTCAAAAAAGATCTTGCTGTTATTTATATCAAAGAGTGTTTTTTTCCTATGTTTTCCTCTAAGAGTTTTATAGTGTCCAATCATATATTTAGGTCTTTAATCCATTTTAAGTTTATTTTTGTATATGATATTAGAGAGTGTTCTAATTTCATTCTTTTACATGTAGCTGTCCAGTTTTCCCAGCACCACTTACTGAAGAGACTGCTTTTTCTCCATTGTATATTCTTGCTTCCTTTGTCATAGATTAGGTAACCATAGGTGCATGAGTTTACCTCTGGGCTTTCTATCTTGTGTCACTGATCTATCTTTCTGTTTTTGTGCCAATACCAAACTGTCTTGATTACTGTAGCTTTGTAGTACAGTCTGAAGTCAGGGAGCCTGATTCCTCTAGCTCCATTTTTCTTTCTCAAGATTGCTTTGGCTATTTGGGGTCTTTTGTGTTTCCATACAAATTGTAAAGTTTTTTGTTCTAATTCTGTGAAATATGCCATTGGTAGTTTGATAGGGACTGCAGTGAATCATATCTTGCTTTGGATCTATAGACTGCTTTGGCTAGTATAGTCATTTTCACACATTGATTCTTCCAATACAAGGACATTAAAAGGATCATACACCACAATCAAGTGGGATTTATCCCAGGGATGCCAGGATTCTTCAATATACACAAATCAATCAATGTGATATACCATATTAACAAATTAAAGAATAAAAACCATATGATCATCTCAATAGATGCAGAAAAAGCTTTTGACAAAATTCAACACCAATGTATGATAAAATCTCTCCAGAAAGTGAGCATACAGGGAAACTACCTCAACATAATAAAGGCCATATACAACAAACCTACAGCAAACATCATACTCAATGGTGAAAAACTGAAAGCACGAGACAAGGATGTCCACTCTTGCCACTTTATTCAACATAGTTTTATGTTTAACTTGGTTACATCTACAAATGACACTATTTTCAAATAAGGTTATATTTTTATGTGTACCTACAACTGTGGTTAGTATTTGAATGTATCTTTTGGGAGGACACATTAAACCCCCAACAGGGAGCAATGGTGGAAGCATGAGGACTAGTTAGGAGGGTATTTTAGTAACACAAATTGGAGAGTGCCCTGAATGAAGAAAAATGGTAAAAACTGTTGGACATTGAATAGAGTCTCTGTGCCTTCTTTGTGGGGAAGAAAATAAATATTTGCAGTGTGTGTGTGTTTGGTGTGTGTGTTTTTCCTACCAGTCACAAATATACATTCTGTACCATTTTCGTTCTGCTTTAGTTTCACAGTAGTTAGCTTTTCAGGACCCCTAGGAACCTTGCTTCAGCACCCGTTTCCCTACGAGAACACTGAGTGCAGACAGGATGCTCTGGTCTTTTGTTGTTGTTGTTTGTTTGTTTTTTTGTGTGTTTTTTTGTGGTACACGGACCTCTCACTGTTGTGGCCTCTCCCATTGCAGAGGACAGGCTCCGGAGGTGCAGTCTCAGCGGCCATGGCTCAGGGGTCCAGCCGCTCCTCAGCATGTGGAAATCTTCCCGGACTGGGACATGAACCTGTGTTCCCTGCATCGGCAGGCGGACTCTCAACCACTGCACCACCAGGGAAGCCCTGCTCTGGTCTTTTTAACCAACATTCAGCCGTTTAGGATTTTCGGAATACCCAGTGTTGGCCTACTGAAGGGCACCACACTGCACTCTTCCTTAGGAGAGCCAGATTCCATCAGCTCTACACAGGATTCAGGAACACAGTTGTAGACTGTTCTCCATGCCATGGATGTGGTCTCCTTCCCCTGGCTGAGCTATACTGAGAAAATCAGTCTACTTGTAATCCCTTCTCTCATTACATACCTAGAGTCACATATCCTCAAGGAGATGATCGGCTGGCATTCCAAGTACAACTTAAGCACAGTTCTTGGTATAGCACTGCAGGTCTTTGGAAGTTGCACAGGGCCCTAAGTCTCCGTCACGCATCCTTTATTTAGTCAGTTCGGTGCATGCAGAACACCGGGTGTAGAAAAAAAATTGATTCAGGGAAGGGCCCAGTTATCTTGAGCCTCTTTTGACTTGTTAGAATCAACATGTACTTTGCTGCGTGTCAACCCGGAAATGGGAGACTGATGGCCCAAGGCTTGTTTTCACATTGTGAAAGCTCCATTCATGTGGCCTTGATGCTACCTGAAAAGCATTGTTGTTGCCTGGCTTTTAGTCACTGCCGGCATGGCTCTGAGAAGAAAATGAGTTTTCTCGAAAGAAACCTTGTGCTTCCAGTTCCTAGTTGGAAGCTCATCCTGCTCTGCTCTGTACCTAAAGTGAGAAAAACACTCTGCTTATAATTCCTTCAAACGCCAATTATTTAGGTGAAGTCACCCATTCCTCAAGGAGACGATCGGCGTGAGTTCCAACTGCAACATAAGCACAGTTCTTCGTATAACACTGCAGGCTTTTGGAAGATGCACAGGCCGCTTTGCCGACCTCGAGCATCCTTCGTTTAGGCAGTTCGCTACACGCAGAATAGCGGGTGCAGAAAAAGGTGATTCAGCGAAGGGCCCAGTGGGTAACTTGAGTCTCTTTTGACTTGTTAGAATCAACATGTACTTATGCTGCATGTCAACCTGGAAATGGGAGACTGATGGCCCAAGGCTTGTTTTCCCATTTTGAAAGCTCCATTCTTGAGGCCTTGTTGTTGCCGGGCTTTTAGTCACTGCCGGCATGGCTAAGGAAGAAAATGAGTGTTCCCAAAAGAATCCTTGTGCTTCCAGTTCCTAGTTGGAAGCTCATCCTGCTCTGCTCTATACCTAAAGTGAGAAACAACGTGAGCACTAACCTCGAAGTAAGGCCCTGATTTGCCTTGCCAAACGGTAGGTGTGCAACAGCTGCATGTGGCCTTAATCGCTGTTCTGCTTTAGTTAAATGGTAGTAAGTGTTTCAGGTCTCCTTGGAACCTCACGTCTGCAACCGTTTCGGTTCCAGAACACTACGCTAAGTACCCCCGGGTTGCTTTCGGCCTCTTAAGCAAGATCCAGCTTCGTAGGCCCTTCGGAGTAGCCCTGTGTTTGCTGAGTGAGGGACAACACACTGCACTTTTCCTTGGGAATGCTAGATTTCCTGAGCTCTACAACAGCTTCAGGACCACAGTTCTAGAATCTCCAGCTCGCCAAGAAAGTGGGTCTCCTTGCCCTAGGTGAGCTAAACTGAGAAAAACACTCTGCTTATAATTCCTTCGAACACCTCTTACGTGAATTCACCCATTCCTCAAGGAGATGATCAGTGTGAGTTCCAACTGAAACATAAGCACAGTTCTTGGTATAACACTGCAGGCTTTTGGAAGATGCACAGGCCCCTTTGCCGACCTTGAGCATCCTTCGTTTAGGCAGTTTGCTACACGCAGAATAGCGGGTGTAGAAAAAGGTGATTCAGCCAAGGGCCCAGTGGGTAACTTGAGTCTCTTTGGACTTGTAGAATCAACATGTACTTATGCTGTGTGTCAACCTGGAAATGGGAGACTGATGGCCCAAGGCTTGTTTTCCCATTTTGAAAGCTCCATTCTTGAGGCCTTGAAGCTATTCAAAAATTTAAACATTATACTCCATTTAAAGTTATTATAAAATATTGGTTATACTCTGATGTACAATATATTCTTATTGCTTATCTGTTTTATACACCATAGTTTGTATCTCTTAATCCCCTACCCCAACCCCTTGTTGGATATATCATTATAAATATATTCTCCCATTTGGTAGGCTATCTTTTTGTTTTGCTGATAGTTTTATTTCCTGTGCAAAAGCTTTTCAGCTTTATGTAGTCCCATTTGTTTATTTTGCTTTTGTTTCCCTTGCCTGAGGAAACATAATCACAAAAATATTGCCAAGACCAATGCAAAAGAGCATACTGCCTATGTTTTCTTCTAGAAGTTTTATGGTTTCATTTCTTATATTTAAGTCTGTCATCCATTTTGAGTTTACTTTTGTATAAAGTGTGAGACAGTAGTTCAGTTTGATTCTTTCATACGTAGCTTTCCAGTTTTCCAAACACCATTTTTTTTTTGGTTGCATTGGGTCTTTGTTGCTGTGTGCAGGCTTCCTCTAGTTGTGGTGAGCGGGGGTTACTCTACATTACGGTGCACAGGCTTCTCATTGCAGTGGCTTCTCTTGTTGTGGAGCATGGGCTCTAGGTACATGGGTTTCAGTAGCTGCAGCACATGGACTCAGTAGTTGCGGCACGCAGGCCCTAGAGTGTGTGGGCTTCAATAGTTGTGGCGCATGGGCTCAGTAATTTGGCATGTGGGCTCAGTAGTTGTAACTCACAGGCTCTAGAGCACAGGCTAAGTAGTTGTGGCACACGAGGTTAGTTGCTCCATGGCAATGTGGGATCTTCTCGAACCAGGGATTGAACTCTTGTCCCCTGCATTGGCAGGCGGATTCTTAACCATTTCTCCACCAGGGAAGTCCTCCAAACATCATTTATTGAAGAGACTGTCTTTTCCCCAGTATAAGTTCTTTCATTTGTCACAGATTAATTGCCCATTTAAGTGTGCATTCACTTCTGGGCTCTCTATTCCATTGATCTATGTGTCTGCTTTTGTGTCAGCAGCATATTTTTTTGGTCACTGTAGCCTTGTAGTTTAGTTTGAAATCGGGGAGCATGATACCTCCTCCTTTGTTCTTCTTTCTTAAGATTGTTTTGCCTATTGGGGGTCTTTTGTGTTCCCATACGAATTTTAGAATTATTTGTCCTAGTTCATTGAAATGTATTTTAATAGGGTTTGAATTGAAACTGTAGATTGTCTTGGATAGTATGGTCTACTTAACAATATTAATTCTTCCATTCCATGAGCATGGTATATCTTTCCATCTGTTGTGTCATCTTCAGGTTCTTTCATCTGTGTTTTCTAGTTTTCCAAATACAGTCTATTACCCTCTTAGATTTATTCCCATGTATTTATTCTTTCTGATGCAATTGTGAATGGGATTATTTTCTTAATTTTCTGATAGTTAATTGTTATGACATAGAAATTCAAAAGATTTCTGTATATTAATTTTGTAACTTGCAACCTTACCAAATTTATTGATGAGTCCTAGTAGATTTTTGGTTGCTTCTTTAGGATTTTCTATGTGTAGTATTGTGTTATCTGCAAACAGTGACACTGTTTGCACTGTTTACTGCCTCCTTTCCAATATGAATTTCTTTTATTTATTTTTCTTGTCTGATTGTTATTGCTAGGACTTCCTGACCACATGTTATGTTGAATATACATGACAAGAGTCGGCATCCTTGTCTTGTCCCTAATCCTAGAGAAAATGCTTTCAGCTTTTCACTGTCAAGTATGATGCTAGCTGCAGGCTTGTTATATATATATGGCCCTTATCATGTTGAGATATGTTACTTTCTACCCACTTTGTTGAGAGCTTTTATCATAAATGAATGTTGAATTTTGTCAAGAGTTTTTTCTACATTTGTTGAGATGATCATACAAATTTTTTCTTTTTTTTTACATTACGTGGGCCTCTCACTGTTGTGGCCTCTCCTGCTGTGGAGCACAGGCTCCAGACACACAGGCTCAGCAGCCATGGTTCACGGGCCCAGCCGCTCCGCATGTGGGATCTTCCTGGACTGGGGAATGAACCCGTGTCCCCTGCATTGGCAGGTGGATTCTCAACAACTGTGCCACCAGGGAAGCATGATCATATGATTTTTTGTTCTTCAATTTGCTAGTGATATTGAATCATTCTTGTGTCCTTGGGAAAATCCCACTTACTCATGGAATATGATCTTTTTAATGAGCTACTGAATTCAGTTTGCTAATATTTTGTTGAGAATATTTGCATCTATGTTCTTCAGTGATATTGACCTGCAATTTTCTTTTTTTTGTGATATCTTTGGTTTTGGTATCAGGATGATGTTGGTCTCATAGAATGAGCTGAGAAGTATTTCTTCCTCTGCAAATTTTTGGAATAATTTTAGAAGGAGAGTTGTTAACTCTTCTCTAAATGTTTGGCAGAGTTCACCTGTGAACCCATTGGTCCTGGACTTTTGTTTGTTAAGAGTTTTTAAATTACTGATTCAATTTCATTACTGGTAATTGGTTTATTCACATTTTCTATCCTCTTGATCCAGTCTTGGCTGATTGTACAATTCTAGGAATTTGTCCATTTCTTCTTGGTTATCTATTTTATTGGTGGATAGCTGTTCATAGTAGTCTCTTATGACAGTTTGTGTTTCTTTTGTGTTAGTTGTAACTTGTGTTTCATTTTTGATTTTATTTATTTCGGCCATCTCTCTTTTTCTCTTGAGGAGTCTCACTAAATGTTTACCAATTTTGTTTATCTTTTCAAAGAAC
Organism: Delphinapterus leucas; assembly: GCF_059928025.1. NCBI lineage: Eukaryota > Metazoa > Chordata > Mammalia > Artiodactyla > Monodontidae > Delphinapterus > Delphinapterus leucas. The sequence goes on along the minus strand of NC_143146.1, from coordinate 36,743,896 downwards.
CAGCTATTATTTTCATTGATCTTTTATATTTTGTGTGTGTGTGTCTATTTCATTTACTTTTTCTCTGATCTTTATGACTTCTTTCTTTCTACTAACTTAGTGTTTTGATTGCTCTTTTTTCTCTAGTTGCTTTAGGTGTAAGTTTAGGTTGTTTATTTGAGATTTTTCTTGTTTCCTGAGGTAAGCTTGTACCACTATAAACTTCCTTCTTTGAACTGCTTTTGCCATCACATAGACTTCAGATAATTGTGTTTTTGTTTTCATTTGTCTATAGGTATTTTTTAAATTTCCTCTTTGATTTTTTTCAGTTGCCCATTGTTTGTTTAGTAGCATATTGCTTAGCTTCCACTTGTATCTGTTTTATGTTTCCTTTTCATTTTTTTCTTGTGGTTGATTTCTAGTCTTATAGCATTGTGGTCAGAATAGAGGCTTGATATGATTTCAGTCTTCTTAAATTTATTGAGACTTATTTTGTGTCCTAGCCTGTGGTATCCATGTGCACTTGAAAAGAATGTTTTCTGTTGCTATATACATCTATTAAGTCTATCTATTCTAATGTGTCATTTAAGGCTAAATTTTCCTTATTGATTTTCTATCTGGATGATCTGTTCATTGATATAAGTGTGGACACATAGTTTTCTTTAATAAAGTGATGTGTGCATGAGTACGTTGTTGTACAGAACAACCATAGCATTGTTTGTTTAACAGATTTACTATCATGCTAAGTTGGAAAGCTAAAATCATTATTTCTTTCTCCATTGCAGAAGTACTCTCTATTATGTGTTGAATTATGTTCCAACAAGATTCATATGTTGAGGTCTTAACCCCCACTATCTGAGAACATGACTGTGTTTGGAGATGATATGGTATTTTTAAGAGATACCTAAGTTAAAATGTAGTCATTAGAGTGACCCCTAATTCAATATGACTTGCATACTAGTAAGAAGAGGAAATTAGGACATAAACATGTAGAGTGAAGACTATGTAATGCAACAGGAAGAAAACAACCATATACAAGCCAAGAAGAAAGGCCTTAGAAAAACCAACCCTTCCAACACCTTGATCTCTGACACCTAACCTCCAAAACTGTGAGAAAAAAGTTTCTGTTATTTAAGCCATCCACGCTATAGTGCTTTGTTTTGGCAGCCCTAGCAAATTAATACACTGTCCTTGGTTTTAATACAACATAATTACATTTTCAGACCCCATAATTATCTCCATTTAAAATCAAAGAGACTCCACAAACTATCTGAGCTAAAAATAGTCCAAAAAACAGCATGATAAACAACAAAAACATCCTTCTAGATAAGGAGAAAGAATTAAAACATGAATTCAAATAAAAAGATTCTATTTCAAGCAGTTAAAAATATATTATGCTATTAAACATATATTAAATCATATATATTTAATATACATGATCAAATCTAGTAGAGTACTTGGAAGATGTTAATGTTTAAAGTGTTAACATTTTATGAAAGACATAAAAGAGGAACTAAATTAATGCCCAGATATGACATGTTCACACAGTAGAATATTTATTATTATAACAATATATAATTTATCAAAGGATACTGAAAATTCCATACAATTGCCTCAAAAGTACTCAGCATTTTTTTTAATTCTTAAAGACTTTGAGAAGATCTAAGTTAGTTTTAAAAAGATAAAGAATAAATAACGTTAAAATGAATTCTAAAAAATATTGAAATAATCAAAAAGACATGCAAAACACAATGAATGGTGGAGGAAATTTTTTAGGATATAGGCCAAAAACAAATTATAAATGGTTAACTGTGATTTTTCCTCATTAATAATTATGCCATATGTTGTAGAATATATTTTTAAAATTTGTATATGTATAATATATACACACACACTATATGCTGTCTAAATAAGATGTGATTTAAATATAAATAAAAACAAAATGGATGAAAAAATGTACATCATTCAAATAATAAGCAATAAGAAGGCTAAGGTGGCTATACTGATACCAAAAATATAGACATCCAGGCAAAGACTATTACAGAAATAAAGAGGGGCATATCATAAATATAAAAGGGTTAATTCATCAGTCATAAATATGTAGGTCTTCCAAAATGGGAATAGAAGATTTTAACATGTTTCTTATAAATTTATAGAAAAATTTGGCCATCTATTCTTACACATATTGGTCTCAGGAAACCTTTACATTCTTAAAAAGTTTTATTCATTAGGTTATTGCTACTCATACTACCATTTTATCAAATAAAGTAAAAATAGATAATTATTTGTTTATTTATCTGTTTATCAATCAATTAAAATAACACATTAAAATGAGGCTATATTGTAGTATAACAACTATATTTTCAAAAAAATGTATAGATGCTTGGTATTATTTTACATTTTTAAAATAATTTTTAATAGATAATTTAATAAAAGACAGCTAGGTTCTTATATTAGCTCCTCCCTTCTATCTGTTACAATATGTTGTTTAGTTCATTACATATGAATAAAATCTGGCCTTATACATATATAAAACTTATAAAAAGTGTAGTATTTTCATAATTTTCTCAGGTAATTGTACATATTCTGTCTTGATGCTACATTAAATCTTGGTAAATATTAGTATCTTAAAGATTAGTTGTAATTACTAAATGGATATGTAGAGCATTCTTGATGGCCAGCTTGGACCACACTTTGAGAACCAATGAAATAAACAAGAACACAGCAAATATGTAGATTGATCAACAGTATCAACCACCATTTTGTAATTAAAATTTTTGGAATAAAATACTCAACGATTGTATAATTCACAATCTTTTCAAATAAACATGATCTATTTACCATGAATCAACCATATTCTGAGCCCAAAAGTAATAAATATAAAATGATTAAAAACATACATAGTTTTTCTCTAACCAAAATGAAATTAAAATAGAAATCAATACCAAGAAGATAACTAGCAAAATACTAAATATTTCAGAAATTGAATAATAAATTTCTAAATAATCTCTGGATTTAAGAAAAAATAGGAGGGAAATTAGAACATATTTTGAGCTGGATGATATCGAAAATTAACATAAAAATTAATTGTGTACAGCTATCTGAGTTCTTGAGGGGATATTTTTGATTATATGATTATATTTCAAAAAATATATTCAATGACCTATGCTTCTACCTTAAAAGGCTAGATAAAGGAAAGCAAAGGAAATCAAAAAAAAAGTAGAAGGAAGGAGATAATGAAAGAAGATTAGAGATAAACATGTAGAAAGCAGACAATGGAAAAAATTAAAGACAAATTTGTTCTTAAAAAAGACAAACAAAATTGATAACCTCAAAGCAGACAGATCAATAAAATGAGAAAAAATACAAAACATCAATATCAAGAATGAAAGGGTGTTTATCAGACAGAAACTATAGATAGACATTAAAAAATATAATAGGACAATATTACAAACAACTTTATGCCAACAATACTTAGCTAAAATGGACAAAATTCTGACAAATTACAGTGTACCAAAATTGATACAAACTTTTACTTAGATTTATATAAAGTTTAAAGCACTACAATACATCCACAACAACCTTAAAAGTCAAAATATTTGGAAGACTCACTATGTGATATCAAGATCCTTTATGAATTACAATAATTAAGACACTGCGCAACTCCCATAAGAATGACAAATATACAAATGAAATATAACAGAGAACCTAGAAATTGTATCACAATTGTCTCATACAATTTTTTCTTTCTTCTACAAAGTCACCAAAATAATTCAATGGGAGAGGAAAGGTTTTCAACAGATGATTCTGGTTTATTTGGATATCCTTACTGAGTGGTGGTGGTGGTGGTGGTGGTGGGTGGGGGGGCAGGGGACAACTTCAACTCCTTAATTTATACTATACAGAAAATGTTGTTTAAGATAGATCATTGACAATTATAAAAACTAAAACCATAAAAAAATTTTAAAAGAAACATAAGAGAATGTACTTGTAACCTGGGACTAGCCAAATGTTTCTAAGTCAAAAAGAAGCAAAAACCAAAAGAAAAGAAAAAATAAATATACACTAGAATTCCTCAAAAGTAAAAAGTTCTGCTCATCAAACATCACCATTAAGATAATAAATGGGCAAGTCACAGACTGGGAGGACTTACTTGCAAAATATATATCTGATAAAGGATTAGTATCCAGTAAATAGAAAGGATCCCTATAACTCATTAATAAAAAGCCAGAAAAAAAAGTAGTTAAAAATTTGAACAGTGACTTCACAGAAACACACATGGGTAGTAAGAGCATGAAAAGAACTTCAACATCACTAGTTGTCAAAGAAATAGATACTTAAAATTTGTGCCTATATTAGTCAGAGTTCTCCAGAGAACAAGAACCAATAGGAGAGAGAATGAGAAAGAGATTTATTTTAAAGCTGGCAAGCAAGTCCAAAATCTGCATGATAGACTTGCAGGTTGTAGACCCAGGAAATAATTGATATTGTAGCCCAAGTCAGAAAACAGTTTGCTGGCAGAATTCCTCCTCCTTTGGAGGTGATCTCTCTTTCATCTCTTTAGGCTTCCAACTGATTGGATGAGACCCATCCACATTATAAAGAGTAATCTGCTTTATTCAAGTTGTACTGATTTGTATGTTAACCTTATCCAAAAACACTTTGACAGCAACATCCAGACTAGTGTTTGACCAAATATGTGGGCACTGTGGCTTAGGCAGTTTGATACATAAAATTAAACTTCAAAGTGCATTTCTTTATAAATTTTACATGAAAAACTGCAAATATTTACTAAACTCTAGCTAAAGACATAAATGTCAAAGTACTGGGGTGAAGATAAACACAAGTAAATATGGATGAATAGATATGTGATAAAACAAGTATCATGGAATGCTAGAATTTAAATTGGATGCGTAGACATCTATTGTAAAATTATTTCATGTTGAAAAAAATAAATTACTTGTTGAGCATATATTTAAGGGTCATACTAATGGACAAGGATCTTGAGAGGAGAAAGAATCAACATAGTATCATTCAGTCATCATATATTTTAAGCATGATTTGACAAATGAGGAGCATATCAATAACCAGAGGGAAAAAATGGAGAAATAATTCTTAAGTACAATTGAAACTTCAGAAAAAAAAAGAATGAGATACTCTGCTGGAATAGAATATTTAAATTGGAAAGTCATAACTTTAATATTCTCTACTATCTATGCAATAAAAACTATTCTTGTTAGCCTTCCATTTAAGAATCTGAGTGATCTGAGCCCTTTTTCCTTTCCAAAATTAACCTCTATTAATTACATGTTTGGGTCATCTAATCTAATTAATTTGGAATTAAATTGAGCTTTGAGAAGATTTCCCATCTCTAAGCCTTTCCTCAATTTACTGTGACCTTCTGAAGTGCTTTTCTCTCAACAGCACAGACTTTCCTTATATCACCTGTTTATCAAGGCTTAATTAAAATAATATCTAATTTGATTTCCAAGTTGCTCATTGTCTCTCCTCCCAGGGATTTATCAAACCTTCTCATTTGTATTACTTGTATAACACTTGTCATATACGTGAGTAATTATTTTTTTATTCTTTCATCTGCATATTCGATTATATTACATATAAATAGTGTCTTACTTGCCTAATTAGAATATAAACTCATTCTGGTCAGGAACTGTGACTTATTTACTTTGCTTCTTTCATAACTCTCAGTGTACAACCTTGTCTACCACATAAAGGGAAGAATATTTACTGAGTGTTATATATTTTATACTATATTTTGTTTTTGATATTGTTACCTAAAAAATTGCCACAAATTTAGCAGATCAAAGCAATGTGCATTTATTATTTTATTGTCAGAAGTTCAAACAGCTTAACAGGGTTCTCTGCTCAGGGTCTAACAATGTAACAGTCAAAGTTTCTACTCAGAAATGTGATTCCATCTGAGGTCCTCTTCAGAGCTCTTATGGATGTTAGCAGAATTAACTTCCTGGCATCTATAGAACTTACGATGACTGGCTTCTTCAAGGCCTGCAGGAGAGAGAAAGTGTCTAACTGATTCCATCTCTGGTCTGTAGATCCTCTTTTACAGGGTTCACAGATTAGATAAGATCTAACCAGGAAAACTGCCTTTGTGTGTGTGTGTGTGTGTGTGTGTTCTTTTTTTATATTATTATTTTTTAATTTATTTTTTATCTTTTAACATATTTATTGGAGTATAATTGCTTTACAATGGTGTGTTAGTTTCTGCTTTATAATAAAATGAATCAGTTATACATATACATATGTTCCCATATCTCTTCCCTCTTATGTATCTCTCCCTCCCACCCTCCCTATCCCACCCCTCTAGTCGGTCACAAAGCACCGAGCTGATCTCCCTGTGTTATGCAGCTGTTTCCCACTTGCCAGCTATTTTACGTTTGGTAGTGTATATATGTCCATGTCACTCTCTCACTTTGTCACAGCTTACCCTTCCCCCTCCCCATATCCTCAAGTCCATTCTCTAGTAGGTCTGTGTCTTTATTCCCATTTTGCCCCTAGGTTCTTCATGACTTTTTTTTTCCCCCTTAGATTCCATTTATATGCGTTAGCATAGGGTATTTGTTTTTCTCTTTCTGACTTACTTCACTCTGTATGATAGACTCTAGGTCCACCCACCTCACTAAAAATAACTCAATTTCATTTATTTTTATGGCTGAGTAATATTCCATTGTATATATGTGCCACATCTTCTTTATCCATTCATCTGTTGATGGACACTTAGGTTGCTTACATGTCCTGCTATTATAAATAGAGCTGCAATGAATATTTTGGTACATGACTCTTTTTGAACTATAGTTTTCTCAGGGTATATACCCAGTAGTGAGATTGCTGGGTCATATGGAAAACTGCCTTTTGATTTACTACTTAGGGTCAACTGATTAGAGATATTAATGACATCTGAGAAATTGCTTCACTTTTGCCACATAATGCAATATCATCACACTGGTAATATCCTATCAGCTTTGCCATATCTTACTTGCTAGAAAAAAGAAAAGTCCTGGCCATAGTAAAGGGTTGACTGGGGTGTGGGTTAGTGAGTCATTTTAGAATTTTATCTAACCACAGGGAGTAATAAATAACATTTATTACATTTGCATTATACACTGAAAATGTCAACAAAACCCATCGAATGTAGTCGTGCACATTATATCATTGAACAAAATGGCAAGGAGTTGTCCACATGAGTGTTCTCAAAGCATTCAGTACATGTCTGTCATAGCATTACAAATATGACAATTGTGGTTCTTTTCCAATAGTTTTTAATGTCTTAGGATATTGACATTTCTCTTAAATTAATTGTTGTATTGTCAGTGCCTAGTAAAATTTATAATGATTTCAATAATAGATTAATAGATATATTATTACTAAAGTATGTAAAATGTTAAGAATGATCATTAGAAGGAAAGTACATGAATATTAATGGATGATACAGTACTTCTTTAACAGAATATACTGAAGTTTATATTTCTTAGCATGAAATTTTAGTGGTCTAGCTACACTCAGAGACATTTCTGCACTCAGACTTATCTGATGTTTTTTAAAACCTTTGATCAAATCTTGCTAAGATGTTGGAAACAGAATATCACCATGGTTTTAAATTAAGATAGCATTTTGTATTTTCGCTGAAAACAGAAAGGCATATACATACTAAAAGCAAACTTCCTAAGGGTATAATATATTTATGGCTCAAAGGATTTACATTTAAGAATTTCTGACTCTGACTTACAATAATAGTCTATGCTTAATGAGCTAACAAAGTTCCTAAAAGCATGTTTTCTCAATTCCAGTATTCAATGAGTAAATTAAAACAAAACTGAAAAGGGAAAAAGAGTATCAGATGTTTTTCCTTTGTTGTGGCTGGCAGACAATAATTGACTTAGCCCCAATTCATTGAATGTTAATGCACCATTTAAATGCACATTAGTGCACCCCTTCTATGGAAGAGAATTTATTGTTCTTTCCTCTCATGTATCTCTTCTCTTTGTATCATAAAATGGTTGTAAATGTAAAGTATGGCAGAAAAGTAGAGTAAAATAATTTTATAATGTTAAATTTTCACATGAATTGTTTAAATTATTAAAAGCAGAATACTTTTGCAAAATCATCTTAATAATCCTGTGGGCAAATTTTATTATATGATTTATTTTAAAATTTAGAAATAATGCTTAATTACCATAGCAAATTCTATTTTGAAAAGAATATATATGTTTTGAAAGGGTAATGTGGTGTACAACTAAAAGATGATGTTTGAAATTACTAGGTCAAATAAACCAACACTTAGAGCATTTTATTTGTTAAAAAATGTATTTTTATATAGCTATTAAAATGGAGCTGGCTGTGTGAAATACCCATTCAGACAAAGAAATTCCTCTGAATACAGTTTTTTCCCCTCTCAATTGGACAGCAAAATGATTGAAAAAAAATCTATACTTTTTTCTAGACCTAACTCTTTATACAAAAAGAACAAATGTTAGTAATAAATGGGAAAAGTGGAATGTTGTCACCGAGAACCAGAGTTTAAGTTCAGCCTACCCATACTCAAATATATTTTTGGTGTGAATGTTAAATGAGTAATTACATGTGAAGCACATAGAATAATGCCTTTCATGGTGTAAGCTGTTTAAGCATTGCAAGTATTTTTATTATTGTCTCTTGCTTAGAATGTTTCACAAGTGTAGACACATTTATTGTATTTTTGAAAATAGAAATTTTATACTGTGGTCACATTACATTTCAATTAAATCACAGTGTAGCAATACTTTACACAATAGGAAATACACAGATCAATAATAACAATATTAGCATATGTTCTTCTAACATTTTTCAGTAAATCTTTATGCTCAAATTATAACATTATACACTCTACAAATCAAGACACTGAGGCTAAGTAATAATTAAAAACTTGCCTTCATGTCACACAAATAAGTGACAAAAGTGAGGTTAATTGTGTTTTCCAAATCCAAACCCTATGCTTCTCATTCTACTTGAAATATGTAAATAGAAACTGCCATTTATTACTACTATTATTATTATTATTTCTCACCTTATGAAATTAGTAATGATGAGTGTTCCTTTAGTTTGGAGCTGGATTTTTGTAGGGATATTTTAATATAAATTGTATGAAGAAGAGTAATTTCTCAGTTAATCAGAAAAGAAAACTGAGGAGGAGAGTTCTGTTTTAAACTCAGTTCTATTTTGAACTGAACATACTCAGTTGAATTGAATTTAATAAAATCAATTTTCCTACATATATAATGAAATAGATTTGTATTAACAAACCTCACCATAGAGACCTACAAACAAATGGCAGTCATAAATTGCTTAACTTCAAATTATTACAATTTATGAGCTCTGTATTGGGAGTAAACAGAAAGAAAAAATGGTATTTCAAAAGATTAAGTAAAGTTAATAAGAAGGCTGTGTATATCACTGAAGATAAGAATATATATTAATTAATTATATGAGCATGAGGAAACACACTTCTGATATTATATCGTCCTCTCTCACAGTAACTAGTGGGAGTTTATTCTGTTTTCATTCTTGAGAGTAGCTGTTGACTTTGCATTATGAAAATATAAAAGGGCACATTTATATTTTGATGAGAGAACACACAGTAGTCATTCTTATGGTCTTGAAGGAGTATGCTCCACTGACATTACTTACCTCTTTATAAACAATCATATTGAATCAACTTCTGCTTTCTATATTTTAACATTTAGTTTAGTCACCATGGAGCTAGACTTTCTAAATGTACTTTGAAATGAAATAAGGGAGTGTCATAGATGGTGTTGAGCTAGGGCATTAGTCAGTTATTTGGACATAAGAACCACAAAATACTGTTTATCTCTATGGAAAGAATAATCTCATTTGCAGTGCAAACACTGGGTTCTATCATTTACTATGACCTGAATCTTTTGACACTATTTAAGAAGAAGTAACAATTTTAGAAACATAGTTGTGTAACCAAGCAGGATCCTATGGAGGTCTTCCCAGGAAAGACCTTCTCTCTCCTACCATGCCCTCAGCCTGCCTTTTGTTTGTAGGAAAACTTTTGTCTCCCAGGCCTCCCCTGAGTCACAGAAGGCTGGCTCAAGAGTTAATGACTGGAAAAATGTAAACGTACTAACAAAAGATAACAGTTGGGCCAGGAGAACTGGAAACAGTCTAAACAATAGATCAGCCATAAAGTAAGGTCACAGAATCTTTATTTCCTCCCTGAAGGACCTAGAAAACAGTGTCTGATACACAGTCCTGAGTTGTTTTACAGATACTAAAACCCCTACCATATGGAAGAAACTAACTGCATGATGACCATGAACACATTGCTCCCAGGCAGGCTGGAGTCTGAGGATTGATGATGTTGTTAATCCCATCACCCTGTTACCTCACCATCAACCAGATCAGAGAATTAGGTACAAGCTGATCATGCACTCTGCAACTTCCCTCTCTCATCTTTCCTTTAAACACCCTTCCCTGAAACCCACTGGGGAGTTTCAGTCTTTTGAGCATTAGCTGCCTTAACTCCTTGCTTGGCCTTGCAATAAATGCTGTACTTTCCTTCACCATAACTGGGAGTCAGTAGACTGGCTTTACTGTGCAAGGGCAAACTGACCCAAGTTTGATTTGGTAACAGTTACATATATATTGTTGATTTTTCATGAATAAAACTCTAAGTTATGCAGGAAAAAAATACCATGCCTTATATACCTCAAAGTTTCCAACATGGGGGGAGGAGGGGGATGGAACTGTGGAACACAGTGTGGAAAAATATACATTTTAAAAATGTATCATTTAACACCAGAAGATATTAACATTTTTTTCTTAATTTGAAAACTAAAAAGAGGGAAATCAGAGTATGAAGGTAGCAAGTGACAAAAAGATGGGGCAAAAGCTAAATACAGCTTCCCTTCCTTAATGAAAAGAAAGGAAATTGTTTTTAATTTTGAGAGATGGGAAGAACACAAGAGAAAGAGCCTAAGATCAGAGGAAATAAAAAAGAGTTAGCAAGATGGTAAAATCCTAGAAACCTAGAAATCCTTTATCCTAGTGATATAAAGAATTAATAATAATATTCCCCTAGTAGAATGTAATAATCTCTCTCTCTTGCACAACCAAGATTAATGGTAATTTCACACTTAGCTCCTTTTCTCACTTCCCACTCAGTAAACTATACAAATTAGACTTTCAGTCCGATAGCACATGCAAAGTAGCTCTCACTGAAGTCAGTAATAACTACATTGACTCTATGATGCATCATCAAAATCAAGCATTCTTATAAGTGGAAAGAAATGATAGTAATCAAGGCAGGCAATAGACATAAACCAGGATTTTCCCAGTCAGATATGAATCCTTGGTAATTCTTAATGGGAACTTTCTGACTTTGTCTTATTTGAGTTCTAAATAGTATCTAGCACTGTTGACATCTTCTCTTGTAACACTCCCTGCTCAGAGTTCTATGATGCATTCCTCTCCTGATTGTTCCCCAACTGGCCGCTAAATTCCAGTTACCTTTGTAGGCTTATCTATTACCTATTCAGATTCCTCAAAGCTTAGTTTTAGGTCCTTACCTGTTTTCACTTCATGTGCTGATGACACAACACTTTCACTCACATTTTTTTGGTGAGAGTCATGTGACTCCAATTAAATGCAAAGGGCTGTGATTGTGGTCTAGCAATGTGATAGGGAGGGATAAAATGTGAATATGTTTCTCAACTGGCCATAGTGAATTGTAGCTAATCCAGAAGTTATGTTAATAGGAAGTTTATAGCAGAGCCACGGGGGTTACACTTGGACCAAACATGCCCAAGGTTTCTTAATTCAACAATGTTAGCACATGGAATAGATTTTACAGACCGGAAATTGGCCAGGATTCAGTAGTCAGTATTTACTAAGTGCTAACAAAAAGTAAACATCTCTTTAGGTGTGATGATATATATAGAAAATTTGCAGGAAGCAATAAAATAGGTTTCTACTTACTGAAAAAAATATGTTAGTTTAGAACAAGCACTTATTCCCTTTATACACTATTTCTGCTTCAAGCTCCAAGCCCTGGATTCTCCTTGTGTATGAACTTAATTGGACCATGCAGTCATACTGGTCAATCATGGAAAAGAGAAGAGAACAACTGTGAAGTCACTGTAATATTTTAGGTGGCAGAAGATGAATTAGAAATTACAAAACAAACCAACCAACAAAAAGCCCAAAATAAAACAAATTGGGGGATGAGTTTGTTTTCACTGACATAAATGACGTTTATATAAAACTTTTGTGTGTGTGAATTTCACATTGCCAATTACTTTTCCTAGAAAACCTTTATTGATTTTTGCTGAACTTTAGTATCCATAGCAATTATATGGTTACAATTGATAAGCAGATATAGTTCAGATATAGTTCCGACATGAATGTTCTTGATTTACATTCATGAATAAGCTGAAAGTAAAGCAGTAAATATAAATGTCAGAACTTCTTTTTTCAATGACATGATTGGATATTTAACAATTTAGCCTAAGGCCTTACAAGCCAAAATATTGAGCTCTGTTTTGTTTTGTTTACAAAGTGTTCTGATACATGTCTTTCTTCTTGTCTTTCCTTCTTATTTTTTCTCTTTAAAATTTTAATTCCATATTCTTATATAAATCTCTACCTCATTATGTTTCATTGCTCAATAATATGGGGGTTTTATTACTTAACTATTTCAATATTGATGGATATCAGGTTATTTCTTGCCTTATATGTATTTTTGACCAAGCTATTTATATCAGTGTAAAGCTTGCTGGTCAAAGCAAACAAAAAACAAATTAAAAATCCTTGCCAATGTTATTAAATTATAATTTTAAAAGTATTTACACTCCTAGGTAATAATACAAATTTTCCCACACATACAAGATATTTTTAAAATAAAATTTTAGCCTTCCTGTATATTATCTGACCAATATCTCTTATTATGCCTTAGTTAAATAGCTCTGACATGGGCACTGACTGAGTTCAGAAGGATGGAGACAGAGGAGAAAGAGGGAAAGAGAGAAAGTTGAGAGAAAGCTAGAGTGATTTCTACCCTATTTTTACATAAGCTAATCAAGTATAGAAACTTTTTTAAAAGTTGCAGCTTTTATTGTCTATTGGTTTAATTATTGTGTGCCTGAGCTACCATTTAGAATACTGAGTTATACTGGCATTCATGTGATTACTTTGATATAATAAGAAAATTATTCCACATATTTTATAATTTAAGACAAAAAAAACTAAAGTGTGTTTTCTGCATCAGCTAAAGTTGAATGGTGCATCTGGAAATTCTAACACAGGGAACTCTCTCTTCTCTATAAATATGTCTTGACTGATGTCACCTTGCCTCAAGTATATTACTTTAATTACAAAGTGCAAAGAGAACAGTTGTAAAGGGTGAGAAGTCTAAACACATTTTTTGCAAACTATCCTGGTGCTGACAAAACGCATTTAATCATGCCCAAGCTTCATGGAATTGAGTTCATTAAGTTAGGATTTTAAAAAATGGCTAAGAAAAATATTATCCATATCTAAACTATTGAATAAAACAACTATATAAAGTTATTTAAAAAGATGTCACTTTTAACAAAATTAGTTTACAAATGTTCCTTTTAGCATTTAAAAATTTTCCTAAGAAACTGAAATTTGGAGAACTATGACAACTCATTTATTACACCACAGTCTGAAATTGTGAGAGAAGAGGGAAACTGGTGCTCTGAGCATTGACCTGTTTCTTTTTCTTTCCTGCTTAACTCAACAACCTCGTTTGTTTTCATGGGAATTTTATGTGACACCATGGAGATAATAGCGCCATAGCCTGAGATAAGACATTAAAAGATATACCCCTGAGAAGCAACTAGAATTCACTTAGGGGATTAAAAACTGATTTTCTGTGTTAGCATTTGATGGTTTCCTCTGTATACTCCAAGAAGTTCCTGTCTTTTTACAGAATAATTAACTCCCAGTAAGATATTTCACAACCAATAATAAAATATGTCAGCAGGGAATACAACTAACAATCTCAATGCACACATTTACAATGCATACAGTTAACTAAGCATATGCAAAATTACAAAGATATTATGATAAATATATTATTCAAGGAGGCAATACAGAGCTCATTTGACAATTGCATTTAAAGTACAGAATAAAGTCAATCACACCTTTACAAAAAACAAATTTTACATTATCAGATGGTCATTTACATATTTTGATTTCTCTAGAGATTACCCTTTGGCAAATACAGGATTCTGCATTTTCTGTATCTAACATGTACTGGCTCTAAGTCTCTGATTAGAAGAATTTTTATGAAATATAACACTTGATTTCCATTCTACAATTTCCTTGTTGAGGACATTCAAGCAATGCAATAAAAACACATTTAATATTAATTAAAGTTAATGATCCAAGCCATAAAATGCTGTTCCTTTTCCCATAATGTCCATGAGGTTTCACTGAATGTTATTAGCAAACATTCATTTTAGTGGTTGTAATTTTCTATTGGATTACTTCTCACCCAGTCATTTTGTGGTTGACATATGTGGTGACATAGTTTGAAACATCACTGAGAGTCATTTCTCTATTAACCTTTATAGATTCTTACACAAAACCTCTTCTTATTATTTAACACCCTCTACACTCTCATACACAAAAATCATGGCAATGTTACCAGTAGAAACACCGAAAATTATTCCTCCTCATCCTCAAGAAATTATCTATTGTTTTTGAAGAAAGACATCCATTGTCTCTTTCACATCTTAGTTAAGGTACTCCTCCTTAGTTAAGGTGGGGTGTAGCAGATTTCTCCTTTTCCTGTTTTCATTCCTGTGCCATGAAGCATATTTAACAATTGTAAGAACTCTCATTTCCATCTTCCCAAAGAGGCTGAAGGACATTGTATAACATTTCTAAGGGTTCCTCTGTGAGATGTTGAAGTTTCTAGGGTACCTAGATTACTTTGTAGCTTTTGCTAACCATCACAAATTTAAAATAGTTTCTGAGAAACATGTAAAACAAATATGAAAAAGAAAGGAAGGAACAAGGGGAAAATGGAAGAAAGCAAAGAAGGCAGAAAGGGAGAAAAAGAAAGTGGAGATGGAGGGAGAAGAAAAAAATAAATGGAGAGGGCAGGAGACACGGGATCCATGAGCAGAAAAGGTGGGGGAATTGTTCGGGGTGGAGAAGAGACATACCCCCACACTATAAACAGTGTAATAGAGAATTTAAATTTATAGATTTTAAACTAGACTAACTGAATTCACATCCAACTTCCACTTCTTCATGACTAAAATACAGTGAGAAATTTATTTAAATTCCTCAAGCTTCATCTTTCTTATTTAAAAAGTGAGGGAGTGTACTACATTATGATAAACATTATTAAATAGAGGCACATGGATGTGCATTGTCCATGTGCTCTTGAGAAAGACTGCTTCACTGCTTCATTGCTTAATTTTTGTGCTAAATGCATAGTAGTTTTTTGTTGACTGTTGAATGATTTATAGTCACAGGTTCACTTCAATTTATTACATTCCAAACAATTAAATTGTTACAGCACGCAGGTAGCTAGATATGAGCAGAGACAGGGGGCATGGGCCAGGTGGCAGAAAACCATGAATCTTGTAATCTGTGAGGGTCCAAGGGCAGACAGAGAGAGAGAGGGAGAGTTGGCGGGAAGTAAGGCAACGCCTCTCAAGTGCAAGGGAGGTGAGAAGCTGAGGTTTACCAAATTCTCTTGGCTGGCTTCGTCTTCAAGATGTTTCTGGTGAAAGTAAGGTTCTTGTCTCATCACAGAAAGAATTCAGAAATGAGACAGTGAGATCAAGAAAGTAAAGTGAGGATTTATGTAAGCAATAATATGCTCTCAGAGGGAGAGCGGGAAGACAGGTGAGTAGCTGCCCTGGGTTTCTTTGACAAGCCAATTATGAGTGGCATACAAATGAAGGGACAGAATATTCATTGGGAAAGGAGGGGCTTGGGGGTCGTATAACCTGGTTTTCATCCCAGCTCTACCTTCCCAAGGGGAGGAGGGATTTTTTCGTTATTTAGCTTTGATTGGAAGTGTCGTGGCATCAGTGCACGATGGGTACTTCTTACCTGCAAAGCTAATTTTATTGTAACGAGGGCATAAAGAGCAAAAGATTACATTCAAACACTGGAGATTCCTTTTTCCCACCGTTTTTTTGTCTGCCTCCAGGACACTTATCACCCCAAAATGTGTGGTTTCCTGTCAGTCTGGAGGTTTCTGCTTTTCTTTGTCTGCTCATGGACACCCCCACTGTTTACGAGATGTGTGGTTTCCTGCCACCTGGCCCATGCTCCCCTTTCTCTGTTCATATCTAGCTACCTGCCTGGACTTCCATGGTTTTTACAAAGTAATAATGGTCCCTCTTTTGTGTCTAAGATAACAGCAAATCTCTACTGCCCTAGGCATTTGCTACCACCACCGTGCTGCCTGGAGGCCTCAATCATCGGGAAAAGTGTAAAGGGCAAATTAAACTTTAACAAGAATTCTGACTAAGCTTTGTCAAGAGACATCAGAACACTGGAGAAAGCTTTTATCCAGAGCCCTCCTGAGAATCAGGGTGACACCTAAAATGGGGCTAAACTCATCCCCTTTGAAATGACTTATAGTGGACCCTTTTTATCCTCTGATATTCTGGTGGACACTGAAACCAATGAGCTTAAGTACCTAATTAATCCGGGACAAGTCTAAAAGGTGATTTCAGAATATGGAAATGAGGTTTTTCCAGCTCTCAGCCAGGAAAATGTCCCCATTCAGGTTCGGCTGGGAGATTTTGACCTTCTAAAAACATGGAGGAAAGGGTCCGGCCTCATCAATTATTGCTCGGGTGAAAGGGGTCTTACCAGGTTTATCTCAGCACCCTTATTATGGTAAAACTACAGGGGATCACTAGTTGGGTGCACCTTTCTATAATTAAACCTGCTGCTCCCTCTGAGTCTTCACAGGACTTGGAGAAACTTGGACATCCAGAAGAGCTCAGGTAGATGAGCAAACCTCTTCAGGACCTGAGGATTTTACTTAAAAAGGACAAAGAAACTTCACAGATCCAAGGGTGGGTACCCATAGCCGTTATTTTCCTTTTTGCCTTCTGATACCCAGGTCCACTCACAAAATAACTAATATGCTCTGGTGGATTTGGATACTTATTGCCCTCCTCACTCTCCTTCTGCTCTTGGAATCCTTTATGAGTGCTGCTTTAACTCTGCACCTAATACCCGAGAAGGAACACCTCTGTCAATGCTGGGTTTGATAAGACACCCCACACGTCTATGCTTTCTCTTTTCTGTTTCCAAAAGATGCTGGGAGCCCTACCCCTACTCTTACTTGCTCTCATCTTATCTATCCAATCTCTTTGGTCCCAAGACTTAAAATGGAAAGTTAACATAATAGTGAATAACTCCCAGATTATTACTAAAGGGGAAAATCTCTCTTTCTGCTGGGTTTGCCATCTCCAACCCACCACCCTGGGAGGCATAAGTATCACCCTCAAAGTCTACCACTCTGTCGACAACCACTGTCGACAACCACTCTGTATTCTCAGCTTTTAACCAATCTTCTTTTAATTACTCTCAACAAGATTTTTCTTGAAGTGTTACATAAGTAAGGTCATCTCTGCTCTGTTACCACATCACACCTCCCTACTCAAGGGCTATAAATATCACCAAAACCTCCCTAATCTGCAATCAAACCCTAGGATGCACCCCTTGTCACAACAATATGCACAGGGGAAACATAGATACCTTTTTAGCCCTTGAGGCTCTCTCCAGCAGAAACCTAAGCTTGTCCTGGATATATTTAAGCCTATACATTGGAGTGATATAGTGGGCCAGCCTATTTACACTTCATCCTGCACCCTTAACAACACACATGTATGCTATGACAGTTCACAAACTAATGCCAACAGAACTTCTTGTGCCAGCTGTTATGTCAGACATCCTCTGATAATGCCTCTCCCTGAATGTAGACACCCTGACACTCCAAACCATGGACCAAATCCAAAATATAGATGGGACCACTCTGCAACTGTCTCCCAACTCCCAGAACTTTTCTGCAGCTGTGTAATCAAACCAATCACACTGTCTTACCATCACCATTTGTATTATTATGGCTATGTGGGATCCCAGAAAACTACCTCACAATGACCAAAGCCATTGCTCTCTCACACCTAGATAACACACTTCATTATGGGGACTGCATCTTGGGTACTGTGACTCCAGCCCAAATAACCATCCTCAGTGTAACCCATGTGACACACAAAGAAGGGACTTTTGTCTGGTGCTAGCAGGAATTATGGGGACCGTAGATGAAACTGCCCCTTGGGGAGGATTTGCCTACCATGAGGCAACCTTGAGGGGTCTAACCTCTTCCCTAGATAGCTCACTAAAGAAAACTGGAGACACTCACAATCTTGCAAAAATTCCTAGATTCCCTGGCAGGGGTGGCTTTCAACAACTGCTGATCCCTAGACTATCTCCTAGCAAGCCAATGGGGGGGGGTTGGGTTTGGGTTGTCAAAAATAAAATATGTTGTGCATATATTAATAACACAGGAGAAGTACAAATAAATGTTAAAGAAATCTACAAACAGGCTTCCTGGCTCCACAGGGAAGCAAGAATGGACCGAGACCATTAAGGGATGGTTTCCAGGATATACTTTGTTTCTCCCTTTTCTAGATTCCATAGACACTACATTTCTCATCTTTCTCTTTGGTCCTTGTATTTTTAACTGCCTAGTTAAATTTCTGTCCTCTAGAATACAACGCCAGCTTCAAATAATACTACTCCAGGGATTTCGACCTATCCCACCTGAAGATGAGGACCATAAACACTCACTGAACAAGGTTGCTGCCTCCTTCTACTCCCCACTCTCCACCTCTGCCACTTGTAAACAATTCTGAGACCCCTATCTCTGACAGACAACAAGGAGACCTGGACCCATAGGAAGGGACAACACCTGTGCTCAGCTTGAAGCACTTACAGAAGACAGACCATCAGGTCTTTGCCTCTTAAAAGATTTTAAGTGTACAGGCTCCTTGAGGGGGGAATGTTAGAGCAGGCAGGTAGCTAGATATGAGCAGAGAAATGGGGATACAGGCCAGGTGGCAGGCAACCATGCATCTTGTGAACAGTGAGGGACCATGGGCAGACAAAAAAAGCAGAAACATTCCAGACTGACAGGAAACCACACATTTTGGGGTGATGTATCCTGGAGGCAGACAAAAAATGGTGGGAAAAGGAATCTCCAGTGTTTGAGTGTAACCTTTTGCTCTTTACGCCCTCATTACAATAAAATTAGCTTTGCAGATAAGAAGTACCCATCGTGCACTGACGCCATGACACTTCCAATCAAAGCTAAATAATGAAAAAATCCCTCCTCCCCTTGGGAAGGTAGAGCTGGGATGAAAACCAGGTTATACAACTCCCAAGCCCCTCCTTGCCCAATAAACATTCTGCCCTTTATTTGTATGTCACTCATAACTGGCTCGCCAAAGAAACCCAAGGCAGGTACTCACCTGCCTTCCCACTCTCCCTCTGAGAGTGTATTCTTGCTTGAATAAATCCTCACTTTACTTTCTTGATCTCCCCTTCTTGTTTCTGAATTCTTTCTGGGTTGAGACAAGAACCTTACCTTCACTGAGAAGAAAATGACTCTTTCAGGCACCCACATACCACACTATTAGGGAAGTAAGAAGGATGGAATATTTTTCAGAGGATGTTTAAAGTTTCTAATACATCCTTCTCTTACTGTATAATCTCTTATTCTTCCTTACCTGACACTTCACCTGAGATTCATGGATCAGGTCAGAGTAGCAAGTTTCATCATCATGTCATACTTGTATTTTGTTTCTTTGTTATACACTATCTTCTTATGGACTATTATTTAGTATGGTTGCCTAAGCTTGATTATCTTCTTTAACATTTAATATACTGAGAGCACATCTTAAATACTGGGGCTTAAATACTCAGTTCCAGTTTCAGAAGTTGTCAATTTGAGAACAGTTATTGTACACAAAAAGAAAATAAACCATGTGTCACTTATAGATAACCCATATGTTAGCTGTCAGCTCTGTCATCTTATAGATTTGTCTGATATTGCCTTGAACATATTCTATTCAATGCAGATGGACTTCCAAATTCTTCCTAAAGATATTAACTCCAAGATGCATATCACCCTATATTTTATCATAATTTATTGACTGGGATTCATTATTAGCTTTCTTTATCCTTTAACTTAACAGCTCTGTTGTAATATTCAGATCTTCCTAGTTTAAAAAAGAAAAAAAAATAGTCTCATTGAAAGTTTTTGAGTTTAATAGACTTTTCAAAGATTCAGAATACGTCACCTCAAAATATGTCACTTTGGTATATTGATTATTTTGAAGTGAAAGTACTTGAGAAAGAGTCCATGCATGAAGGATACTTTGAACCTCTTTTGCCCCCCTGAAAGCAAGAGAAAAATCTCCCATGTGAAATGTACCCTTCCTGTAACAGGAGGGTAGAAGATATCTTTATCACCAGAGATAGGGAATTTAGGACCAAGAAGGCTGTGTAAACAAACCTGTTCCTTCTTCACATTTTACTACCCTTTGTTTTATCAGTTCATCACAGGTTTATTGTTTCTTTATCTAAAACTATCAAAAAGCTTCCTGCTTTGGTCATTTCCTTGAGTCTAATATATTTGTGGGACTCTCATATGTATATGTGTGTACATACATAATTAAATTTGTTCCCTGGTTAATCTGTTTTCTTATTAATGGGGATGGGGGTTCTCCGCCAAGAACCTAAAATGGTAGAGAGAAAACTACTTTTTCTCCACTGTATTTTGCTTACAATTTTTAGATTCTCCTTAGGAGTGGATTTTTAAAATACATATATATATATATATATATATATATATATATATATATATATATAATTTATAGTCTTTCATTCCCTTTCTGAGTCTCTATACTTCTCTCACATTCCTATGTTGTATACTCATTCCCTCCTTCTGAAACCATCTCCATGAACTCCAAATATTCTCAGGATACCAGAGAAAACAGATTAGTTTCCATAGCTAATTTTGCACCATGATGTTCAACATATTTAAGAGCCATTCAATGCTTCCTAATGAAAACATGATATACATGTGCATGTGCAAAAAGAAACATTAATTTAGATACATAACATACATGTAGTGTGGTATAATCATTAAATGTTAGCTAATTTTAGGAAAGGGTGTTCATTTGCAATTGAAACAGTGAGAAAAAGATTAACCATAACATTTGGGATGGGTACTAAAGACTTACTAGACTTGGGCAAGTGATGAGGAAGAGGAATGATTTACCAGGTTTAAAGTACACAGTGAAAAATATGAGAGAAAGAAAGTTATAAAATTTAAAAGTTGTACTACCTGAGAAATTTCAGTTACCTACATTTTTGTAAGGACATTTTTGTTCTATCATGAAAAGATCCCTCAAATTAAGAAATATCTGTCTTCAATAAGTTGGCACAATTTACAAGTCATTATTTTAAAAAGTCAAACAGCACAGTTTCTTAAGCAAATAAATCAGAATATTTTTAATGGTGGGACTTTAATTTTCTATAAGAGTTCGTCTCATAGGAAAATTGTATATATATGAGTTTTCTTGCCTCTCACTTGAACTCTAACGTTTACCTTAAAGCATTAATTAGGCGTCATACACTTTCCACTGCCAAAATTCCTTAAAAGTTGCCTAATGGCTTCACAGTCAAAGCAATTATTTCTACCACTGCCTACCTGGATAGCTTTGTTCTCCAGAGCAAAATTAATAGATATCATTTAATAGTCAGAACAGTTTCTGACCTTTCATGACTCTAGGGCACTCAAACTCTTTGCTCAATTTACCACACTTACATAAAAAACTGCTTCTAACAGCTTGGATTTAGTATCAGTTTGATAACAGAAGGTCTTTCTCAGCAGTATCAGCATACTTGGCATGGTGTAGTACAACGGTAATAAGTACTGTCAATATTATAAAAATGCAACTCAGGACACTGATGTTAAAAACAAAAATGTGCAACTAAGCTTTCTCCCAAGAAACATAGGAAGTGTATACTATCACTGAATCCATGTTATCATAAATTTTTGAGCTGAAATAAATAAATTATGAAATAAACAGATGTGTTGACAAAAAAAATCAACAAACAATCTATAATAGGAATAGAAAATACTTTTTTATTTGAACCGAACTGAGGACTACAGCACAGAAGACAGCCTCTCAAATAACTCTGAGGAACAATTCCCGAGAAACATGGTTTTCAGCACAGCTTTATGTCTTGTTAGAGCAAAGAACATCACATAAGTCAGGGATACTTTCCTTCAAGACTTCAAAAAAAAAAAAAGAAAAAAAAATCAGTACATACACAGAGAATCACTATGACTGTGGCACCTGGAAAGAGAATCTTATCATCTAAGGAGTACTAACATTGGTGTGCTGGGAAGGCAGGCATTTAATCTTTATTTTTAATTAATGTGGACATTCTTTACTTCTGATCAGTGTGCTCTTTTCTTTAATAATTAAAGCAGATGTACAATTTATATTTGATAGGTGACCAACAGGCTGTTCTAGTTAGAATAAAATTCAAGATAACTCATGTATAAGCCAGAATGACTTCCCCATACCTCAATATATGAAAATTTATTTTATCAAATAAATTAACAGTGTAATTCAAGGACTTGGTGAGGCAAACCAGATTACAAAAATGCAAAAGTTTATTGTTTATGCTTCATATATCTAAAAATTGAAAAGGTATTTGTTAATGAAAGTAAAGGAAACATTTCCATAAATAAAAATAATAAATAAAAGTATATATAGCTTCTTGAAGGTTCTCACTTTCTCATGAACATATATACTAAAATAAACTAAGAAAAATTGAGAGCAGGGATATTTCAACTTAGAACATACTGTGAGAGCCTAGATACAGGATTAGCAGAAAGCTTAGCTGTATAGTATTTTTCATTAGTGTTCTGAGAGTATTTAGTTATATTGCAAGTCCTTGTTGCCACTTTACTACAACATCAAGTGAGCCGACCCTCTGAGAAAGACCTCCTATTACCATGAGTATTGTGTGAGTAAGTATGACTATATTTAAAACATGTCTCATTTTCTGCTCAAATTATTTTTAAATAGACAAATAAAATATAAACAATTTTACCTATTTATGATATTTTAAAAAGAAAATTAGCTTTCTACGCAAAATGACCCATACTGGAGCAATATGTGTTCATCTCACTTCTATTAATAATAAAAACATTTTTAAATAATCAGAAAATATTCTTTGACCTGTACTGTTATTGAATAATTATAATCAATAATACCACCAGTCCTACAAACAGTTATAAAAATAATGTAATCAATCAGTCATCTGTATAAATACTTTAAAATTTACTTTGGAAACAAAAACTCAGGTTACAAATGTATTTTCCAAGCCCTTAATTTCTCAAAAAGGTGCCCTAAAATAGATGATTAGAGATATTACAACCGGATTCTTGCCACTCCTTTCTATAAATGAACAAGTACTACTGCATATAACAATATATTGTTATATAACTATATAATTAGCAAATTCTATCAAAAGGTATGGATTCACCATAAGTTAAAAGAAAGTTATTGCAAAAAGATTAAGTCTAGAAAGAACAGGGTGCAAAAATCATGAACAAAACCTTAGTTTTTCAAGATCTTTATAAATTGAATCTCAATGTTGAACTCTATTTTCCTATTTTTACCTCTCTTTATTATATTGTTTTCCCCAGATTCTTCTGTTTGGTGACAAGTAAGGCTTTAAAATTGCTGATATGAAGCTGAAACTGTCAGAAGCAATTTTATTAATGAATCTTTTACAAGTGGTTTAGTAAAAAAAGAAAAGAAAAGAAAAAAGAAGGTTTATGTACCTTATCTTTGGTTAACCAAAGATATTTGTTATATTATAACAACATATAATCCTGTCTTGCAGAGAGCCATAGCATTAACATTTGCATTTCTTTCTATTTAAAAAAGGTTAAAAAAATATTTGGGAAATATAAAAAGCATATGCTGACTTTTCCTTGATTGCCCTTGTTGACATGAAGTTCAAAATGTCCTTTTATTGTTTGAACAGTGGACTATCAGTGATGTTAGCTATTTGAGAAGAATTTTAGCATCTTACATGATACATTTTATTTTTATGACAAAGAAACATACATTTTTTCATTAGATGATGAAGTGTCAGGTAGCCTAATTGATTTACTAGTTTCCTAAAATAAATAATTGCTCAGAAATTATCATTTTTGCGTCTTCACTATAGCCTTACAAATGTCAGTTTAGACAATGAAACAGAAAATCCATTAGCATACATTTAGTTAACATCTATAAATGATGGATAATATATTTTTAAATATCTATTTGATTTAATTAGTATTGCTATGACCCAGTCCATTGGAATTACATTTAAAATCACTATAGATGGTAGTATGCTCTCAAACAAAGTCACTTTTCAATGCAGGATCATAATGACTGTAATCAAAATCAATTGCAAGGGATTTAAGCCCCTTAGGACTACCTCACTTGCCCAAATAATGGAAAATTAAAATGATTTAAAATCCATTTTAGCCTTCTGTATCTTAAATATTTAACTTTATCACATTACATAAATTACATGTATTTGCAACATAGTCTAGATTAACAGCCTCTTATGTCCTCATTCAAGTGATAAGTGTGACATACTATCCACTTTGTAATGAGTGCATAAAATGATAATTTTGTAGGCAAACATTCCCATCTCACTGGCAGATGGCATAAAAGGCTGTTCACGAACCCTTTCAAAGCAAGTTAAAATAGTCTGATAATGAATAAATAGCAGATGCTGTCATTGTAAATTTTAGAACACATGAAATACACATTCAGATTCTTCTGAAAGCAAACTTTAGCCAAATTTGTACCCAATATTTATTTTCAGCTTAATCATCTCATTACTTCAGATGGATCAGAACTATCAAGTACTGACAGTTATTACAGAGGATGTCCTTAAATATTCTCTAACTATATTTCTCTATTTTGATTATAATTAGACATGAACATGCAGCAATTAAGGATATATATGTATATCTTTTAAATAGAAAATATACTGTGTACTGAAAATATACCTGCAATTCTGCCTTCAATTTAACCCTCCCCTTTTATGAAAATAAATATTTATAGTTTTAAGTAACTGGTTTATACATTTACTCTCAGTATTTTTTTCAATTATCGGATAAGAAATTGATTTTAATGAATTCCAGAAAGAATTTATCTCCATAGTTTTATTCAGGGATGCACTAATTACTCCCGCTTGGATCATGTGAATTTTGGCCTTCAACTCAGTTTTTTCTGTTTGTTTTCAGCTTGGGTTGACTACATGTTTAAGACCTTTCATGTCTTTTATTTTATTTATTTATTTATTTTTCTGCGGTATGTGGGCCTCTCACTGTTGTGGCCTCTCCCGTTGCGGAGCACAGGCTCCGGACGCGCAGGCTCAGCGGCCATGGCTCATGGGCCCAGCCGCTCCGCGGCATGTGGGATCTTCCCAGACCAGGGCACGAATCCACGCCCCCAGCATCGGCAGGCAGATTCCCAACCACTGCAGCACCAGAGAAGCCCCCTTTCATGTCTTTTAATCCTCTAAAATAAAACTTACCAATGGGCTTCCTTCATTTTTAACTTATCTCAAAGCTCTGAAGTTGTTAACATAGTTCAAATTTGGAGAACAAATTTTGGGAGCTCTGGGGTAGGTAGACTATTATCTGATATATGACATGCCAGTTAAAAATCATTATAAAAAGCTTGGCCTTAAGTTTGGCTGAAATTATTTTAACGGAGTTACATAATCATATATTATCTGTCCAACAAGCAAAGCAATAATGCTTTTAAGAATATTTGAATGGCATTTTTGAAAAACTAGAGTATAATTTGGATCAAGCTGTAATGATATACTTGGAAGAATCTTCTACTTCAGTTGAGATTTTGGTGCTTAACTCAAAATTATATTTCAGGCATTGCAATAGTTTAAATTTTTAGTTCACTATGTAGTAGGTAGAGGTATGGTAGAATTAAAAAAGGTTCTATGGGTTTCTGAAATGTGTTATAAACAGGGCTCCAGTTGAAAGTACCCTCCCTTTGGAGTCATATTTATAATCCAAAGCTCTTTTTTTCCACAAAAAAGATAAAAGTTAGCTTTGATTCTTTCATGTTATTAATTGCGTTTTCCACATTCATTATGAAATTTAAAGAAATATCAGTATATAATATTTACTTACTGCGTAACTCAGTATGTTTATAAAGTTTTAGATGAAGAGCACATTGCATGTAAATATTGTATTTGTCAAGTTACTAAGTTGGAATTTATATTAAAATTACTTCAGTATACATAGGGTGAAATAGGTATGCATATTTTAAAAATCTACATCCCAGACTCAGTTAGTTTGATGTACATTACTCTAATTATAAATCTATACTATGCTAGTGGTTAGTTAGTTTTTAATATATCAAGGATAAACAAGACCAGATGTAGTTGTTTAACCACTACAAATATAATTGTCAAAACCTATACCTAAGCATTTGTTAAATAATACAGGTGAAGCTAGAAGTAAGGCTTTCATGGATGTGTTTGACTGGTCTGGTAGAGATGGACAATTGCCTACCAAAGTCATGCTTCCACTGCCATAGTATACAGTTTCTGTGGAGGTAGGTACAAGTGCACATTTTGGTCTGAATTTCTGGCTTATTTTCAAACAGTGGAATGTGAGAGAAATTAACATCTACCTTTTTTGTGCCAAAGGTACATTTCAAAAAGTACTTTCGCATTCTCTGACTTTTCTCTTTCCTCTCTAATTTCTGATTATAAAAAGTAGGTCTGTATTTTCTCTTTTCTCTTCTGATTTGCAAGCATAGATGATAAGATGATCTTCACGGGATGACAAAGCCACAAGATGGGACAAGCATGGAGGCACCCGCTAACCGGAAAGATTGCCTGGGCCAAACTTCATTTAATGAACAAGACATTTGAATCATGCCAGCCCTGCAGCCAAATACCTTCAGCATATAATGTGAGAGTTAATATTCCATTGCACCTGTGTGCTCCCACTTCACAAGGGTCTTCTGGGTAATCTGAGGCTTCCCTATTTGTAATCTGTAATCTCTAAAAGTCAAGCCATTTTTGCCACTTGGAAGAACATATCGTACTAGGTACTTTACTAAGAAAATTTGTTTATTGTTTTTATACTGCACCCATATAAATGTTTAAGCATACAGAAGAATTTGGTCCAAGATTGGATTTCATTTAAATATTTTACCTGGCAACAAATTGTTAAATAATGGATGTATAACTTTCATGTATATATATAAACAGAGTAAGTTGTTTATATATATCCAAACAATGTAACAATGCTTGAATAATTAATTTTAGGTAAGTTCAAAGTAACATTTTATAAATGTAAGTATGAACAAAAATACTATTTGAATGTAACTTGAAATTGAGAAACAGCCATAGAAGAACAAGTGATTTTTAGTGTTTTTTAATATTAAAAAATTAATACTTTCCCAGTTTTTAAATACATTTCTTAGATTGCATTTTCTACATTTGCAGAAATTTATTTGGCAGTGCTGAAAATGAAATCTTGGATAAGAGGTTTTTATATTATTTTTGGAAGTTTTAAAATTTGACAGTTTATGTGACAGTTTTTAATCTCCTATTAGTAAATCTTGTTTGGTAAATTGCTTTATGAAACACACAAACAGAAAGGTATGAGAAAGGTTTTAATTATATAGTGACTTTTTTATTATATTTTTATTCTGAGATGAAGAGTGGAGGAAAAATTTAAATAGTCTAATTATCTAAACTCTAATTCTCTCAATGCCCTTCATTAATCTTTAGTAAATTCATTCTAATAGCCTTAAAAACAATTATTCTTCCAGAGTGACAGAGAAATCAATTAATTATTCTTTAGATCGCCTTATATCCTTGCTTTCCTTTCACAAGTTCCCTGGTTCCAAAGGAAAAAAAAAAAAACTCACGTAGAGTAACAAAATATAGAAGACAGAAGTAGCAGATTTGCAAGTAATCATTCTAGGTGTTTACATTTAGATTGTTCTTTTAGCCTTTCACATTGGAGAGAACTAAGCACCTTTAATCTATGGAGGGTGATGAAACAAATGGTTTAGCGTTTTCTGCAGTTTATTATCAGAGCTTCAGCATCATCCTGTCTTTTAAAAATGCTTAAAGGTGATCATTAGAGAGCATCTGTTTTGTATCAACAATCCAGAAGGCATGAAAAAGAAATTAGGGGGAAGATGAAGTAAAAGATGAGTTAGATAGACTGTTTTTCCTAAATTTGATGAATATTTGAACATTTTCTTATACTTTCTATTATTCTTTGAAAGTGAATACCAGTTACACAGAAGGGTGTTTTTTCCCTCATAATCTTTATTCCAAAGTGTCATAATGGAAAGAGTTGGCAGTTGTAAATGGTAAACTATAATATGGTAAAGAAACAAAAGTATGATTTCTAAACAAAACATTTTATTGATTTATTTAAGGAAAATTATTGTCTTCAGTCCAGGCAAAACCAGGTAAATGACAAGCATTCATTGTTACTAAATATTACCAACACGGAGACTAGAAAAATGATGATTTCTCTTTAGTATTTGTTTAATTCTCACTTATTGTGACCTCCTTAAAATTGCAAGAAATAAATCTGTAACTTTTTTTCAGTCCTTTTTCTGGGTCAAATTCCTTTAATGTCAAGAATCTTACTAATTTAATCTAGATACCAAAAGGTAAAAACTAAATCTTCAGAGATCTTCATTATCATGAGTATAAGGATTCTTTTTGTCCTTTTCCAAATAGTTTAAATTGCTTTTCTTTGTTTGTATAGCAAAAAGACATCAAGTATAACATAGTATAATGCCATCGTATTACTTTCTCTTTAAAAAAATCATAATTTCTTAAATACAGCAAAAAATGTGCATTATCAGCAACAATCAATAATATTAGCTTTCTCTGTAGAAGAATCATATAGGTCAAATCATCTTTAGTGTCATCATAAAATGACCTTGAAATGGTCCATGATCTTCCAAGATAATTTCTGATGTTCCTGAGCATGTATCTGAGTTGGCTAAATATCTGCTGATAAAGTTAAGAATTCATTGTTTCATAGATAAGGTAAACAATGTACCTTTCACTCCATTAGCACTGCCAGATTCATTTTGGATTTGGCATTCCTTATCTAATTTGACATCTAATAGCTAATCTCATTACCCTTTAAATTTCTGATGTGTCATATTGTATTACATTTCTTCTGTCAACTTTCATCACTGTATATTTTGTCACATAGAAAATCCAGTGTGATTTGACACAACACAAGATAATGGGATCCAAGAGATTTAAAGCAATGCTAGTCAGTGGAGCAGAGATGTGACTCATTGCTTCAAATGTACAAATACACTTTTTGAAAAGTAGATATCTGCTAAAAGCAGTTATATGGTGTGATCCATTATAGTTTGGGAAAAGATGTGGATTTTTACCTTTTAGTGGCGAATTTAAAACACTGTACTGCCCAATATAAATAACAGAAAAATTGATTCAAAATGACAATGGCCAGAGAAAATTAAGTTTGATTCTGCTCTATTTTGTGTGGTAAGCTTTCTCCTAAACTCACTAAATAATCTACCAAAATGCACTTCATTGTTTTATTTTTATAACAAATTGTAGATAACTTGCATAGGTTTTATTTATGTCAAAACATACATCATCCTTTGCATTTTGATACATAAAATGATAACATAAAAATATGCCAAAAAGAAATAAATTTCCATATTGCTCAAGTAACTTTCCAGGCTCATTTTAAAGTTGTAATGTGTTCTCATAATACAAATTTATAAATTGTTACCATAAAGTCAGAAATATCTATGAAGTAAGTGGAAGCTTGAAAACAACCCAGAAGCACTTTGGAAACCATGATTCTACTTCTTTATGCACAAATTATTTAATTCAGTTTTTAAAAATTGAGCTTTTCAGGAAATCCATTGATTTATGCCATAAAAAAGACAAGGATAAATGATAAAATACAGAGAAATAATTTACAACTCAGAAACAAGGAAAAGGTTAATATCTCTGATTAACATTTTGATGTTTTTAATATCAAATATGCACGATAATTGAATACCCGTTATATGATTGGATAATTCTCCACCTAATGAGTACTGGTGGTTTATAAAATCGGTCATTCCAACATTGAGAGCAATACATTTAAAAACTTCTACTTGGAACAAAAACTTACATCTACTTGGAAGTTCAGACACAAGAGTACGAATTAGACTTGATGGATCTGATATATTCAATCAGTGCAGAACAAGAATCTAATAATACAATGAATACATGGATCATTTAGAGGATAGTTATAATAACAAAATCTCATTTTTAAGAGTGTCATGAAAGAAGTTCCAGAAACTGTGCTGGCAACATGACCAGATAGCCACTGTCCAGTTTCAGATATGGTCAAGTTATATATTTTAAGTTTGCCGTTCAAAGGCAGTGGCAGTGTTGTCAGCCTGGCAGGTCACAGTGAAAAATTTATTGAAATATCTAGCTTCCCCTGTTCCTTCTATTCTCTCTGAGCCCATTTCTCCACACTTACATTAAAAATTCTGAGCTACCCAAAATACTTCCTACACATTTATTTTCAGTTTATTTTCTACCAGAAATATCTTTAATTCAACCAGATATTTTTCATTGCTTGATTCTAAAACTCCTAATATTAATATCTATAATATATTAAAAATTTGCTGCTTAAAAATAAAACTCAATGAAACCATTAGGAAAATGGACAAAAATTTAAATAGCCAGTTCCAAAGAATGCAAATCCAGACAGCTATTGGCAAATAAAAGACCAAATTTCCTACTATGTTAATAACGTTAATTACATTAACTTAGAGATATTATTTCAGTTTATACACCTTAAACTTTTTTATAAAATTAAAAATAATATAAACATCTATTGCTGGTGAGAATGTGAAGTAAAAGTTTACTCAAACTCAAAGCTGGTAATAAAGTGAATTACAATAGTTTTTTGATAATATGGAACATATGTGTAAAAAAAGACAACACACTTTTACCTACCAAATTCTTTTTGGGAATCTAACCCATATAAATAAATGTATTAATACATAAACTTATATGTACAATAAAAGATTTTTTGTGAAATGCTACTTATATATGAGAAAAATTTAAATAGTGAATACTAATCAGGAGGAGAAATTTGAATAAGTTGAGGGACATTGATTTCATGAAAAATCTACAAATTTTAAAAGAATACCTTAACTCCATTCCAGGTAAACAGATGCATTTAATGTTGAACTTTTTAGAGTAAGAAGCAATATACTGAAAATATGATCTGTTTTCAATGAAACAAACATTAAATTTACATTTATGTTTACACTTGCATTTGATTTGTTAGTATTTATATCATACACATATATAGCTATATTACTTCATTATAACTAGATTAATCTGAAGCAAAGACACACATTATGTTAGTAATATTGTTTATCCAAGATCAAGAGGGAGTAGAGAAATTTGAAAGCAATCTTTGCTAAAAAAGGTAAGTATATGTAATAAAGTATATGGATATAACACATTCAATAAAAAACAAACATATAAATATTAAAAAGAAAATTATCAAGGTGAGCAGATAATTTATACTATAAAGTAAAATATTAAGTCATTCAATTTCAATTATATTAATAATTTGAAATATAAATTAAAATGGCAATGAGATAAGCATTTATAAAATCTGTAAATTTATTAATAATAATAATGCTTGGTGGGGATGCAGTGAGATTCCCTCCCTTACATAATACTCATCACTAAACTCACAGATATTTGTTATACATTGAAGCCTGGAAGGGCCTAAAATTCTAAATCGGACCTTTAAATGAAAAACATGTATAGTCATATACAAAAGTTTTTGAAATTATTAATATCTGTATAAATGTATTGTTTGCATTAATATGTTAAAGAATAATATTTAGAAATTAGTTCTAACTGGTTCATGAATTTCCAACTTGCTGAAACTTCTCATTCTTCCT
The DNA here is from genome assembly GCF_059928025.1 of Delphinapterus leucas. Classification (NCBI taxonomy): domain Eukaryota; kingdom Metazoa; phylum Chordata; class Mammalia; order Artiodactyla; family Monodontidae; genus Delphinapterus; species Delphinapterus leucas. Next base: position 36,711,737 of record NC_143146.1, on the reverse strand, counting down.
ATTCATCATTGGTTTAGAAGAAGTGATTCATTTCCACAATACTTTGGTATTCAAATATTCTTCATTCAGATCTATGCCTCTAAAACCGTGGCCATTTGCCTGGAGGCCTGAAAATCATTAGAGGTCTCTATCAGTGAGTGCACATTTTAAAAATCACTCTCATAGGCTAGACAGAGATTTCACCAACTTGCGTTAACTGTTTTTGGAACAAGTTTTTCCATTGTTTATAGCTATTGGTTTTATGCCTAGGGACTAGTAATATAGATAAAATAATTCTTTTTCTATTGGAAATGTTAATTCTCCTTTGGCCAAGGAGGACTGGTTGAATAATATGTTATGGGTTTGTACATTCATGCCAATGCATATTTTATATCTGACAGGGTTTTATCCATTTTAAGCATTTCTTAAATGAGGAAAGATTTCACAAAAAAAACTTTCATAATAGTTCCTACAAGAAAAATTATGCAATCTAATCATATGTATACATTTATTCATACAAATATCAAAATGATACATCAACAGGTAACTGTAGTTATTGAATTATGGGAAACTTTTTCTGTTTCCCATAAAATTTTCTATAAATATTATGTAGGTTTGAAAAACAAAATAGCCATTTTGTTCATGTTTTCTCAAAAATATTTACAAAAGAAAATATATATTACTAAATTTCATTTCAAATTAAAGAAAATAATATACCAACTCTACCTGTTTTTCAAAACTAATCAAATAAAGGTTATTCAATGATTCCTAAATGTTGGTCCATAGACAATACATTCAAAACTGTTTGCATAGGAATCAACTGCAGAGGTTTTATCATTAAAAAAAAAAAAGTCTCATGAAATTTGGTTCAATGGATCTGGTAAGGAAGGGGCTCAAGAATCATTAGTTTTTAAGCTTTCCCAGATAAATTTTAGGAGCCATTTCAGGGAAGCATTCTTATAAAATAAAAATGATCAGGCTTTGTCTGAATTCCAGCTCTTGAATCAATCTTTTTGCTATACCAGTAAACCCCCAATACAACTGATTTTGCACAAGAGAGATTTTGTTCATTATGATGAGACTAATGATATACCATAAATGTTACTTGCTTCGATGTGACTTCATGTCCTTATTGTTGGGTTCTTTTCTGTGTTTTTAATGCTTGAAAGTATCATCAATTCCTTTCTCACTTGAAGGACACTGGGCTGTGTTGTAAGCCAGTTTCAGATGGACGTTGCTAATGTATGCCACTAATTGTTAATGAAATCATGCTAGAAAAACTGCTTGTCTGATTAATTCTGACATCATCATTCTTAGTTCACTGTTGTTGGGCTATGCTATGGTTGTCTCAGACAACCTCTTTTCTTTGTTTTGGAACTTACTTATGCTTACTTTATGTCCAGGCTGTCAGTTACCTCTGTTTCCATATCATTTCCTTATTAACTGAACCTGAACATTTCCTTATTAACTATACCCAGGTCTCTCACTCACACAGGGACTACCTTGGTAGTCTCAGTTCTTGATTCTGTTTTCACTAGGTCTGTTTTAACACATTTAATAATTTGAGGTATGATCAATTATAATTGCCATATAAAAAGTAAACAATCTTATCTCTGTATAATTGAAGTGTATTTTAATTGCTAAATATTACAGTATATCATATTAATAAAGGGAAAACAATAAAGGTACTCTCATCAGTAGTACAAAATAAACTATTAGAGAGCAAGTAGAGACTTGTATACATTAATCCAGATTGACATTTTATTTTGTGTCATTAGAAGTATGACAGATGTTATTCTATCAGTGGAACTAAATGTGCCCTTGCCAGAGAGACCAATTTTCTACTGAGAACTTCTTTAGACTCATCAATCCACAACTTCAAAGAGAAAGTTTTCAAAATATTTTAAAACTTTCTGGAAATAAACAACTCCTGGTATCACTATGTATGAATAAGTTGATATATACATTCCCTCCCAAGCTGTTTTATTTTGAAAAGGAATGTAAAATTCCAAGAACAATACTCCTTGAACTTACAAAGAAATAATCTTTATTTAATGCAGGAATCTATACGTGCATTCTTGGCATCAATTTAATCAAAGTTTTTCTAAAACTGAGAATTTAACAAACGAGTGAATGTATGGAAACAGCTAAGATTTTTTTTAACAGCTCACATACCGTAATTATTCTTTATTATTAAAAAGAAATTAAACTTTTAAATTAGAAAATTACATTGTAATTTGAATATAAGAAACTTCATAAAATAGCCACTGGCACTGTCATTATGGTAAAGATAGATTGAATTTAAATGAAAATAAATGTCTTTTTAGAAAACACAGCTGGGTACCTAAAACCATTTTCTCCATGAAGTCTCCTAAAATGAAAGCTTTAAATTGTTAGAATCATATCTTCCATTTTATTAGTTACCAAATTTTTAAAAATTGCATCTTTCTATTTTGTAACCCTAGTACTGCATAAACCATTGTTAGTTATAAGGTTCATTACCTAAAGCTGCAATTTCAATACTGAGTGTATGAGAAAACCTGATCTTTCATATTAAAGTATTTTAAAATATAGTTGACTAAATGGAAGGCTTTGTGATACACATTTTAGTTCAATTATAGTGCCAGCAATGGCATAAATATTACAGGTTAATGTTTCAAATTTTTCCATGAATAGTTCATCAATAGTTTTATTGAGCAGTGTAAAATGTACAAATAAGTGTTTCACAATAAATATAAATATTTTAACAAACATATGAAATGGTATTATAAGAGTTTAAGCCTTGAAATATTACAACACTGATAATGAGAAAAATTCATATAAATATTCCATGGAGAAAATACTGAGTAGCTAGGTATCTAAATTTTCAGCCTTAAAAAATTATGATTCAATTAAGAGATATTTTGTTAGTTTTTGTATACCTCAATTGATAAGACAATATTCCTGTCTTCAAGAACTTTTTCATTAAGTTTGGTAAAAACAAGAAACAACAAATGAGCAATCAAGCATTTATATTTAAGCTGTTTGCTACCACCATTTACTCTGTAATAATTTGTATATAACTTCGACTAAATGTTTAAAAAAACAAAAGTACAGGGAGGAATGTATTTCTAGATCTTTCTAAAGGTAAGGAAGAGGTCTCTTGCCTAGCTCATTTCATTCCACTTCTATTTCCTACAGATTATCTAATAGCAAGGTGATACCAGAAGCTAAAAGAAACTATGAGTAATTTCAATTCCAGAATAGCCTGAAGGGTTCTCTGTTCAGAGGCGAGCAGACTTGGGACTAGAATCCACTCTGAACAATAGAGTCTCTCACAAAAAAAGGGAAAAGGGCTTGGAGTACTGAGAAAAAGTTTAACATAAGAGGAAGGATTAGATCTAGGGGGATAAAAAGGAGGGGTTGGAAGAGAAAGTCTATGACAGTAAGACCATGAGAAGATACCCTGACTGCTTAAGATGTTTCCATTCTGTGCCAAATGTAGAAGAAAAAAAAAAAGTAATTGTAATGACTTTAAACACAGGAAGCTTTTTTATCTTTTGAAGTGGAGAAGCCCTCCCTCATCCCTCAACTCTTTTCCCCATCCCCTTATTTCACACTCATTTTTTCTTCTTCCTTTACCAAGTAGGAGAATGGTGTGATTAAAATTTTTTTCAGCAAGATTGCAAGTTTGATGATTGTTAGAATGTAAAAGAAATTTGAGAGTGTTGAGATGGAGATAAATGGCTTCAAAAGAGAAAACAAGCTTTGTTGTAAGAAGGAAATACATGTGTGTATGTAAACTAAATTATTCAGAAAATATAAGAATTTGTATATTGACAATGTGTAGGATAATATAAAAAGAGAATTTATATATATTTATATTTAATTATTTATATATATATGTATAAAGATAATATAAAAAGTTGAATTTCCATTTAAGTTTTATTATAAAATTTTGTTTTTCAAAACTATGAGATCTAGATATTCAACAATGATTTGTATGCAATGGGATTTCAGACTATTTTTACTAAAGCAGAAAGTCCTACCCCTAATTGAAAGATAAATTTGAAACAAGTGTAGTGGTCCAATTGAGGTAGAGAGAAAACAGTGGAAAGGACACCCATAAGGAAACCACTGGAATATTTCAATTAAATAATTATAAGGCACTGAATGAGGATGGAGTAAATAGGGTAGACTTAAGATAATTACTGAGATATATTAAGCACATTTTGTAAATCAATTTGATATACTGGCAGAACAAAGGGTAGATGTAGGAAGTGGTGAAGAAAAGGGGTTGTTGAAAGACTGTGGAAATTAAAAAGCTGAATATACCACTAGGAATGAGGGGAAATGTGTGATCTGAAACATTTTATTTTTAATTTCACAAAGACAGAACCTTTAATATTATCTTGTGTACCACATATGTGAGTATTCAGAAATATTCATCTAATGTGAATAATAAACAGCAAATGTAACCAACAGAGATTTCAAGTAGGTAGAGTGTGTTTATGATATAACTGACAAAATTGATAATTTCTTCTTTTTTCTTTTAAAGTAAATAACAACAAAATGATTCCTGAAGAGAATTCTTACATTTAAAAAAATGAATTTATATTTGAGTCATGAATGGAAAATGCTAAAACTTGAGAAGATTTTCTAGAGACAAATTTCCCTTATATGGCAAGGTAAGTTTAAACATTCACAGTAATGGGGTTCAGGACATGCTACCGCAAAATATGACATGTTGGCATACTGCATATTTTAAGTTGAAGGAGTTTGAGGAAAAGCAGAAGCAAGAAGATTACTCTGACTTCCCCTTGACTTTCTCCCCAAAACACATCATAAAACTCTTCTGTGAGAGGTGCCCTCCTTATAACCAGAGGAAAGAAACATCCTTATCTCAGAAGACAAAGGGAGGACAAGAAGAATCTTAACAGGCCTCGCTAAATTTCCTCTGGTTTACTACACTTACCTCTTAATTTCAAAGTATCACAATCCTCCACAGATGTCCACCTAGCAGTTTTATGAGTTCATCATCAAACCTAGCATAAAATTACTCAGGTCAGTCTTTCTTCAAGTCTTCATTTCATTAAGAAGGCTGCCATGTCATGTAAAACTTACACTAAATAAATGTTTATGCTTTTTTCCTGTTAATTTCTCTTTTTCAGTTTGATTTTCAGACTTAGCCAGGGCCTCTAAGAGGCTCAAGAAAAAGTTTTTCCTTCCCTAAATCATAAATAATTTTCTAAACAGTATGGAATATCAGTTATGTGTCATGATACTTTTGAGAATCTTTCAAGTCAATGAAGGAATATATTGAAAGATGGTATGTGAATCAGGAAAGGTACATTTTATAGTGAGAATTATCATGAAAGATAGTCTGATCATTACAATACTGAAATAATTTAGACAATTGCACTTATTTTTGCTTAAGAAATTTTAAGGGAGGAGATATGGGGATATATGTATATGTATAGCTGATTCACTTTGTTATAAAGCAGAAATTAACATACCATTGTAAAGCAATTATATTTCAATAAAGATGTTTTTAAAAAAGAAGAAATTTTAAATAATTGAAGCAAACACTTGTAAATTTTGATTTGAAATATAAAATTACTTTTCTAATTCCTTTGCTCTCTATCTAAATGATCTTGCTGGTATTGACTAGTAATTTGATGTGAAGTCAAATAATTACTATGATTAGATAAGAATGGTGGGGAAAAGTAACAATCGGGCACCTTACAAGTGCCTGTGAGGGGTGCAAAGTCCAGGTGTATCTCCCCCCTAAGCAGATATGAACCTATGTATGCCTAGGGGAGAAGGTAAGTGCTAAGAATTGTTGATTTACCTCCTCAGAGTTATACGTGATGTTTCATACCTATTATATACTTAAACCAGCAACTGAAGCTTTTTCTTTTTGGGAAAAGACTGCCAAGAATCAGGCAGTGATTTATCAGATTAGTCAGATGAGAGGAGAATAGCCCTACTTGTACTACACGAGATAAATCAGAGTCCCTGTGTGCTAAGGTTGTTTGGCATGACCTCACAGACCAAAATATGTTTGATGAATTATAAAGAAATGGCCGGCACTGAAAAATAGTTAGAAGAAAATATTACATAGTGTAAAAGACTACACTCACTATGTAACTTCAGACAAGTTATTTAACCACTCTGTCTTATTTTCTTATGTGTATAATAAGTATGGAAACACAAACACACACAATCTAACATAGATGGCTGTCATTGGGATTAAATGAGATAACACAAATGAAGCATTTAGCAAAGTATGATGGAGTTAACATATTTTGCCATGTACATTTTTAGTTTGTTTTTCTTTTTTTAACATGGGTTTACAATTTTTTATTTAAAATAATAATGTCCTAATTAACATCCCCTGCCAAAGTGATAACTTATTTTTATATAGATCCAGAAAACAACAACAAAAACAAAATGTAGGAAAAGATAATAGAAAATGAAACAGGCTTCTTCATTTAAAAATTTAATTTTATTAAATAAAATTAAACAGCTTTATTGAGGTATAATTTATATACAAAAAAAAACCCTGGACATATTTAATGTATACAATTTGATGAGTTTGGAGATATGCATGCATCCAGAAACTGTTATCACAATCAAGGACATAAATATATCCATTATTAATATAATACATCCATGATAAGTTCCCTCCTGCTCTGCTTTTTAAAATATTACACATTTTTTATATTGTGTTGAAAACACTGAATTGTTAACTATAGTCACTTTGTGATACAGCAGATCTCTGGAACTTGTTCATTTTGCATAACTGAGACTTTGTACCTGTTCAACAACAATTTCTTATTTCCCACTCCCCCAGGCCACTTTACTCTCTCCTTCTATGAGTTTGATTATTTAGATATCCTTCATATGAATGGAACCATGCAGTATTTTTCCTCCTGTGGCTAGTTTATTTCATTTAGCATGATGCCCTCTGAGTTCCCCTAAGTTGTCATATATTCAGGATTTCCTTCTTTATAAAGGTTGAATAATATTCCACTGTATGTATATACCAAACTTTTCCCTCCAGCTATGAGATATAATTGACATATAACATTGTGTAAGTTTAAGGTGACAGGTGATGATTTGAAAAACATAAATATTGCAGAATAATTATTAAAAGACATTAGTTAGTACATACTTTATCTCACATAATTACCATTTTTTGTTGTTGTCATGGTAAGAACATTCAAGATCTACTCTCTTAGCAACTTTCAAGTACATAGTATCATATTATTAACTATAGTTACCATGCTCTACATTAGATCCCTAGAACTTATAAATGGAAGTCTGTACATTTTGACCAACATCTCTCTATTACCTCTAATCCCTAACCCCTGGCAACCACCATTCTACTCTCTATTTCTCTGAGTTCAGCTTTTTTAGAGTCCATGTATAAGTAAGATCATATGATCTTTGTCTTCTTTCTTTGTCTGACTTATTTCACTTAGCATAATACCCTCGGGTTTATATATATTATTGTAAATGCCAGAATTTCATTCTTTTTTACAGTGAATAATATTCCAATGTAGTGTGTGTGTGTGTGTGTGTGTGTGTGTGTAGCAACATTTTTTCAATCCATTCATCTGTTGATGGACATTTAAGTTGTTTCCATGTTTTGGCTATTGTAAATAATGCTGCAATAAATACAGGACTGCAGATATCTCTACAAAATAGTGACTTCATTTCTGGGTAAATACCCAGAAGTGGGATCCAAAAGCCTGATCATATTGTAGTTCTATTTTTAGTTTCTTGACAAATCACCATATGGTTTTCTGTAGTGGCTATAACAAATAACAGTGTACAAGGGTACACACTTTTCTCCACATCCTTGCAAGAATTTATCTCTTGCCTTTCTGATAGTAGTCACTCAGAAAGTTTTGAGGTAACATTTAATTGTGGTTTTGATTTGCCTTTCCTTCATGATGATTAGTGACACTGAATAGATTTTTGTGCATTTGTTGGCAATTTGTATGTGCTTTTTGGAAAAAATGTTTATTCATGTATTTTGTCCATTTTTTAAAAAACTGCTTTTTTTTTTAAATGGAAGTTAAGTTGATGTACAATATGTTACAAGTGTACAATACAGCAATTCCTAATTTTTAAAGGTTATATTCCATTTATAGTTATTATAAAATATTGGCTATATTCCCCATGTTGTACAATATATACTTGTAGTTTATTTTATACATAATAGTTTGTATCTCTTAATCCTCTATCCTTATATTTCCCCTCCACTCTTCCCCCTCACCACTGTAATCACTAGTTTGTTCTCTGTAACTGTGAGTCTGCTTCTTTTTTGTTATATTCACTAGTTTGTTGTATTTTTTAGATTCTACATATAAGGGATAGCATATAGTATTTGTCTTTCTCTGTCTGACTTATCTCACTTAGCATAATACCCTCCAAGTCTATCCATGTTGCTGCAAATAGCAAAATTCCATTAATTTTTATGGCTGAGTAGTATTCCATTGTGTGTGTGTGTGTGTGTGTGTGTGTGTGTATGTATACATATCACTTCTTATTTAACTATTCATCTGCTGATGGACACTTAGTCTGCATCCATATGTTGGCAACTGTATATAACACTGCTATGAACACTGGGGTGCATGTGTCTTTTCTTTTTCTTTTCCTTTATTTTTTCGTTATTTTTAGCTGCATTGGGTCTTCATTGCTGCGCATGGGCTTTCTCTAGTTGCAGCAAGCAGGGGCTACTCTTCGTCATGGTGCACGGGCTTCTCATTGCGGTGGCTTCTCTTGTTGCAGAGCATGGGCTCTTGGTACACGAGCTTCAGTAGTTTTGGTACATGGGCTCAGTAGTTTTGGTGCACTGGCTTAGTTGCTCTGCAGCATGTGAGATCTTCCTGGACAAGGGCTCGAACCCATGTCCCCTGCATTGGGAGGTGGATTCTTAACCACTGTGCCTCCAGGGAAGCCCACATGTGTCTTTTCAAATTAGAGTTTTTGTTTTTCTCATATATATACCCAGGAGTGGAATTGGTGAGTCATATAGTAGTTCTATTTTTAGTTTTTTGAGAAACCTTCATATGGTTTTCCACATCAATTTACTTTCCCACCAAATGTGTATGAGGGTTCTCTTCTCCACATCCTCACCAACATTTGTTATTTATGTTCTTTTTGATAATAGCCATTCTAACAAGTATGGGGTGATATCTCATTGTGGTTTCGGTTTGCATTTTCTTGATGATCAGCGATGTTGAGCACGTTTTCATGTGACTGCTGACCATCTGCATTTCCTCTTTGGAAATAAATGTCCATTCAGTTCTCCTGTCCATTTTTTAATTAAGTTTTTTTAATGTTGAGTTGTATGAGCTGTTTATATATGTTGGATATTAACCCCTTATTGGTCATACCACTTGCAAATATTTTCTCTCATTCAGTAGTCTCTCTTTTCATTTGGCCGATCATTTCCTTTGCTGTGCAAAAGCTTTTAAGTTTAATTAGGTCCCTTTTGTTTTTATATCCTTTGTTTTAGGAGACAGATCAAAAAAATATTGCTACTATTTATGTCAAAAAGTGTTCTGCTTATATTTTCCTCTAGGGATTTTTTGGTTTCTGGTCTTACATTTAGGTCTTTAATCAATTTTGAGTTTATTTTTGTATATAGTATTAGAGAATGTTCTAATTTCATTCTTTTATATGCAGCTGTCCAGTTTTCCTAGCACCATTTATTGAAGAGACTGCCTTTTCTCCATTGTATATTCTTGCCTCCTTTGTCATAAATTAATTGAACTTAAGTGTGTGACTCTCTATTCTGTGCCATTGATCTATGTGTCTGTTTTTGTGCCAGTATCATACTGTATTGATTACTGTTGCTTTGTAATATAGTCTGAAGTCAGGGAGCATGATAACTCCAACTTTTCTCAAGATTGTTTTGGCTCTTCAGGCTCTTTTGTGTTTTCATAAAAACTTTTAAATTATTTTTTCTAGTTATGTGAAAAAATGCCACTGGTGTTTTGATAGGGGTTTCATTGAATCTGTAGATGGCTTGGGTAGTATTATCATTTTAACAATATTAATTCTTCTAATCCAAAAACACAGTATATCTTTCCATCTGTTTGTGTTGTCTTCACTTTCAGTGTCTTATACTTTTCCAAATACAGGCCTTTTACCTTCTTAGGCAGGTTTATTCTTAGGTATTTTATTCTGTTTTATGTGATGATAAGTGGGATTGTTTCCTTAATTTCTCTTTCTGATAGTTCTTTGTTAGTGTATAGGAATGCAACAGATTTCTCTATATTTATTTTGTATCCTGCAAATTTAATGAATTCTTGATGAGTTCTAGTAGTTTTCTGTTCGGATTTTTGCATCTATGTTCATCAGTGGTATTGGCCTGTAACTTATTTTCTTATGGTATCTTTGGGTTTTGGTATCAGGGTGCTGTTGGTCTCATGGAATGAGTTCAGAAGTGCTCCTTCCTCTGAAATTTTTTGGAATAGTTTGAGAAGGAGAGGTGTTAACTTTTCACTAAATATTTGGTAGAATTCACCTGTGAAGCCATCTAGTCCTGGACTTTGAGGGGTTTGTTTTGTTTGTTGAGAGTTTTAAAATTATTGATTTAATCTCATTACTGGCAATTGGTCTGTTCATATTTTCTATTTCTTCCTGGTTCAGCTTTAGAAGATTGTACATTTCTGAGAATTTGGTCACTGCTTCTAGGTTGTACATTTTATTGGCATAGAGTTGTTTGTAGTAACGCCTTATGATCCTTTGTATTTCTGTGGTGTTGGTTGTAACATCTCCTTTTTCGTTTCTGATTTTATTGATTTGGACCCTCTCCCTTTTTTCTTGATTAGTCTCACTAAAGGTTTATCAGTTTTTTTAATCCTTTCAAAGAACCATTTTTTTCTTTCATTGATCTTTTCTACTGCCTATTTCATATATTTCTGCCCTGATTTTAGGATTTCTTTTCTTCTAGTAACTTTAGGTTTTGTTTGCTCTTCTTTCTCTAGTTGCTTTAGATGTAAGTTTAAGTTGTTTAATTGAGATTTTTCCTTCTTCCTGAGGTAAGCTGGTATCACTATAAACTTCCCTCTTAGAACTGCTTTTTCTGTGTCCCATAAGTTTTGGATGGCATAATGAGCTAGAGGGAGGATCCAACAATGGTGCCTTCCCACACAGTGTCCACCTGGTCGAAATCTCCCAAGTATGACTGAAGCCAGTGTCTATGTCTCCAGGGTGAGCTGCAGCTGCTCCCTGCCTCTCTGGGAGACTCTACAAGACCCAGTAGATAGGTCTTACCCAGGCTCCTATCAAATTATTGCTTTTATCCTGGGTCCCAGTGTGTGAGAGATTTTGTGTGCACCCTTTAAGAGTAAATTCTCCATTTCCCCCATCCTATAGAACTCCCAAAATTAAGCTCCACTGGCCTTCAAAGCCAAGTACTCTGGGAGATCATCTTCCCAGTGCAGGACCCCCTAGCTGGGACTTGATTATATAGCAAGTCCATCCCTCCTACTTGTCTTGTTGTGGTTCCTTCTTTATGTCTTTACTTGTAGAAGATTTTTTTCTAGTAGGTTCCAGTCTTTTTCACTGATAGTTGTTCCTTAAGTAGTTGTGATTTTGGTGTGCTCTTGAGAAGAGATGAACTCAGGGTCTTTCTATGCCACCATATTCGCTGATCTTCCTTTGCCCAATTTTTAATCAAGTCATTTGTGGGTTTATTTTTTTCTGAAATATATGAATTTCTCTGACTCTTCCAAAATATTGAAGAAGGGGGAACACTTCCAAACTCATTTATGAAACCAGCATTTCTTTGATCCCTAAGACAGATAAGGACACTACAAGAAAAAGTATTATAGGCCAATATCCCTGATGAATGTAAATGTAAAAGTCCTCAGTAAATATTAGGAACCCAAAGTCAAAAGTACATTAAAACAAACTGATGACATGATCAAATGGGGTTTAATTCTCAAATGAAAGAATCATTCAACATGCATGAATCAATTGATGTGATCTACTACATTAACAATATGAAAGATGAAAATCATATTACCAATTCAACATGCACAAAAAAGCATTTGACAAAATTCAACACACTTTCACAGTAAAAACTCTCAACACATTTGTTTTAGAAGGATTTTTTTTCCTCAACATAATAATGTATATATTATGAGCCCACAGAAACATCGTACTTAATAGTGAAAAACTGAAAGTATTTTCTTGAGATCAGGAACAAGACAATTATGCCACCCCCACACCACTTCTATTCAACATAATACTGGAAGTCTTACCCACAGCAATTAGGCAAGAAAAGAAATAAAAGTCATCCATATTAGAAAGGAAGAAGCATAATTATTTTTTTTGTAGATGACATGTGATCTGATATGTAGAAAACCCTAAATATTATACAAGAACTTGTTAAAACTCATCAAATAATTGAGTAAAGCTGCAGGATTCAAAATCAACATCATTTTTTAAATGTCAGTAGAATTTTGTTGTCTTTGAGCCCCTGTACTTGTAAATTTGGCAAAATAAGACAAAGTTAGTAACTGAAAATAAAGGAAGATAGTATAATCAAGCCATCCTCCCTTTTCTGGTACCTAAGTAAAATGTATGGGTCACAGTGACCATTATCACATGCAAACATGCTGATTAGAACACTTGAGGAAAGATAGGACAATAAAATTCCAATAATTTAAAATTATAATGCAACACTAAGTTGAATGTGGCTGGTATTCTCAAATGTTTAACTAGCTGATTGAATAAGTTGATCCTAGTTGACTAAAGATAGAGACTGTAGAACTTCTCACCTGATATTACATTATTTAAGTCTGACACGGGAAAAAAGTTAGTGCAAATTCACCAATTTTCTGGTTGCTCTCAATTATATCCAGATGAAATGTGAACTACCCCCTTTTTAAGTACAAAAGTATTTTCTAGTCTACTGTAATATCAAAACTTAAATGTCATCTAATTAAAAATCTCTCCCTTTTTTGGCCTGGTCTCACTTATGCACAGAAACTTACATGGATTCCTTCTCTTTTCCTGACTCTTCCTAAACTGATAGATTATGTATATAAGAATAAGGGTGTCTTCTCAGTTAAAACAAGATTAGGGAGGTGAAATGAGGATAAGGAAAAGTCTTAATGACTAGTGCAGTTTTTATCAGGTATCCATACCCTCTGCTTGGCTCTGTCTCTAGTGGATATGGGTTATTTAGGTTATCTGTCTCTAGTGCATATGGGTTATGTGGATTACCCTCATTATTTGGAGATTCTTCATTTTTGGGTTCTCTTATGGAAAGTTGCATTGAATCTTTTGATGTACTGTTTACTAATTTATTTGACAGTCTGCTCACCCTGCTGAGGTCCCATTACCCTCCACTGTAGTCTTTTTAGAATGAAACACATCACATTCCTCATTATCCATCTTTTTCTATTTGGGACTAGAGAAATACATGCAACCTGGTTTGATGAAATTCTAAAAATATAAGCTGTTCCCAATCCTGCTTTTTGCCCTCCTGCTCTTAAATATAATCCCCCTTGGCTACAGTATCTTAATTTAGACTTTTCAGGAGTGAGTTGGATACCAGTTTTCATGTTGTTTGAACTCTTGGAGACATATTAAGCTCTCTGAAAGGGGTTTGAAGAGTCCTTTTTTCTTACCTATGGTGGTTGACATCTCTTAAAAATCCCCATTCTCTCATCTCTTCTACCTAATAATGAATCCTCTCTGCCAGTGAAACCTTTCTCCTGATGAATTCTAAATAGCCTGGAAGTAGGTGATGGCTCATGTTAGCTAAAGGTGTTCATAGTTTTAGCATATCTGCAGAGAAAGATTAGTTTCTTCCATTTGAATGTGCAGGTCAATGAAACATATTTTTGTTCTCAGCAGCAGGTCTTGCCAAAACAAGGCTATGAAAATGTCACAGTTTAACACTTTATCTTGTCACTAGTGTAACATTAGGAGTAGTAGAGTGGCCATATTCTATCTTGAGAGAAAAGCAAAATAGAGATTAAATAGCTGTGTAGGGAATGCAGAGAAAAGTGAAGAAAAATTTAGAACAAGAAAATAAAAATAAAGAGGGGACCAATGGTAGCTATTCCATTTCTTAAACCCTACTATATTCTTGCTCTTGGAATCTATAAAACATCTCTTTAAGTTATATTTGTTTGTAAAGAGCCTTAATTAAATAAAGACCATTAATTATATGCTTCTTTTTTTCTTTTCTTTTGTTTTTATTTTTTTCTGTTTGTTTTTGATTTTCTGTAACTAGTATTATTATGGAATTGACAAAGTTTATCTGCTGAAAATCAATGTCACTTCCATATTCTTTATTCAGTTTTCAATTTAGAGCTGTTAATTCTGTACAAAGCACTAAAATTAGTTTTAAGAAGACTCATTTATGACACTTGGTTATTATTAAACAAATAAATTGTTACTATTTAAAACAATTTTGATAAATATTATTTAGAAATAATATTTTACACACATCCTGTATTTATAAGCTCTGTCTGTGTTTAACTGTTCAGAACAAATAGATTTAACATTACTCTCCATTCAGTCTTCATATAGTCTTTAAACCAATTATTTGTGCCAATGAATCCATACTATTTCTGAACTTTCATAAGAGATATAATTCTCTGGGTCGGAAAATGGTCTGACAACACTCATACACAGGAATAGTTTTAAATTTCATGAAACTTGAATTGAGGATTTACTTATTTCCAAAAATTGTAAGGGGTTTATAAACTGACTGGGAAATATAGTGTTGCATCTGTGCTATCTGAATGCTGGTGGAATGAGCCTATATCAATTTACCATATTGCTCCTCAGTACAGAGACCCATGACTTCTACCATCAGAAAACTAGGTAGTATGGCCTAACAATTATTTGCACATATCTGAACACTATTTCGCAAGGAGCTGGATGAATATTTATCTTAGTTCAGCAGTGCTAGACTAAATACACAATTGCTAAATACTGGAGGTTTTTCTAACAGTTAGACATAATTATCTTGGAGGTAAACAATCTGACAACATTCATATTTTCATCCTCCATATGCAAAGCTGAGAAAGAGATTAAAACATAATTCAAAAATTTGCATTTTTCTAATAAACTACAATGAGATATTTCCTCATGCCATTCAGAATGGCCATCATCAAAAAGTCTACAAATAATAAATGCTGGAGAAGATATGTAGAAAAAGGAACCCTCCTACACTGTTGGTGGGAATGTAAATCGGTGCAACTGCTATGGAGAACAGTATGGATGTTCCTTAAAAAAACTAAAAAATAGAGTTAACATATGATCCAGCAATTCCTTTCTGGGGCATTTATCCAGGAAAGATGAAAACTCTAATTCAAAAAGATATATGCATTCCAATGTTCATAACATTACTATTTACAATAACCAAGACATGGAAAAAACCTAAATGTCCACTGACATGAATGGATAAAGAAGCTGTGGTATGTATATACATATATAAATATATATCTATGTGTATATATACAGAATATTACTCAGCCATAAAAATAGAATAAAATAATGCAATTTGCAGCAATATGGACAGACCTAGGGTGAAGTATTCAGACAGAAAAGACAAATATCATATGGCATTACCTATAGATGAAATCTTAAAAAAATTAAACAAATTAACTTATTTACAAAAGAGAAATAGACTCACAGACACAGAAAAAAACTTTTGGTGCCAAAGGAGAAAGGGGGTAGGGATAAATTAGGAGTTTGGGATTAACATATACACACTATTATATATAAAATAGGCAAAAAATAAGGACCTACTGTATAGCAGAGGGAACTATATTCAATATCTTATAATAAACTATAATGAAAAAGAATATATATATGCATAACAGAATCACTTTGCTATACATATGAAACTATCACAACATTGTAAATCAACTATATTTAATTAAAAAATTTTAAAAATGTATATAAAATGTTTTAAAAAGTGTAGGATCAATGATAGCTAGCATTCCCTGTAATGACAAAATAATTGTTTAAGTTTTTAAGAAAAGTTCTTGTTTGTGAAAAAACAGGAAAAACAATTTGGACTCCCAAACATAGCACAAAGCAAGAAAAAACACCTTAATTATGAAGACTTAGAAGAATAAGAAGATATTGTAAAATATAAAAGTATTCAAGCGTATGTGGTTCTGAAAACTATAATCATTAGTTAATACAAAGAGTAAAGACTTTTGATATGAAGTTGAATGGGTTAAAAAAAAAGCAAATGAGATAATAAGCAAGATAAAGGCATAGAGAAAAATAAAATATTTCCTATTGAAGACTAACTTTAGAAACTCCTTCAGTAACTATAAAATTGAAGAAAACAGAATGGATTAAAAAGACATGGATAGAGGACCTTTAAGATGGTGGAGGAATAAGACATGGAGATCACCTTCCTCCCCACAAATACATCAGAAATACATCTACATGTGGAACAATTCCTACAGAGCAACTACTGAATGTTAGCAGAAACCTCAGAGTTCCCAAAAGGCAGGAAACTCTCCCATGTAGCTGGGTAGGGGAAAAGAAAAAAGAAAAAAACAGAGACGAAAGAAAGGGATGGGACCTGCACCTCTGGGAGGGAGCTATGAAGGAGGAAATGTTTTCCCAAACTAGGAAACCCCTTTGCTGGTGGAGACGGGGAGTGACAGGAGGGAAACTTCAGAGCCATGGAGGAGAGCACAGCAATAAGGGTGCAGAGGGCAAAGTGGAGAGATTTCCACACAGAGGATCGGTGCCGACCAGCACTCACCAGCCCGAGAGGCTTGTCTGCTCACCCGCCAGGGTGGGTGGGAGATGGGAGCTGAGGCTTCAGCTTCGGAGGTCAGATCCCAGGAAGAGGGCTGGAGTTGGCTCCATGAACACAGCCTGAAGGGTGCTAGTGCACCTCAGGTAGCCGGGAGGGAGTCCAGGAAAAAGTCTGGAACGCCTAAGAGGCAAGAGACCATTGTTTCAGGGTGTGCAAGGAGAGGAGATTCAGAGCACAGCCTAAACGAGGTCCAGAGATCAGAGCTAGCAGAGTGGACATGAGAGATGGGCATGAAATGCTAAGGCTGCTGCTGCAGCCACCATAAATCCTGTGTGCAAGTACAGGTCAGTATCCACACTTCCCCTCTCAGGAGCCTGTGCAACCTGTCACTGCAAGGGTCCCGTAATCCAGGGACAAATTCCCCAGGAGAACACACAGCACGCCTCAGGCTGTTGCAATGTCATGACGGCCTCTGCAACCGCAGGCTCACCCTGAATTCCGTACACCTCCCTCCCCCTGGACTGAGTGAACCCAAGCTCCCTAATCACCTGATACTTTAACCCTATCCTGTCTTCCTATCTGAGTGAAGAACAAACGCCCTCAGGTGACCTGCACACAGAGGCAGGGCCAAATACAAAGCTGAACCTCAGTAGCTATGCGAACAAAGAAGACAAAGGGAAATTTCTCCTAGCAGCATCAAGAGCAGCAGATTAAATTACCACAATCAACTTGATGTATGCTGCAACTCTGGAAGACTTGAATAGACAACAAATCATCAGAAAATTGAGGTGGTGGACTGTGGGATCAAGTGTAGACTTGCAGTTTGCTTTCTGCATCTAATTTGTTTCTGGTTTTATGTTTATATTAGTTTAGTATTCAGAATTTATTATCATTGGTAGATTTGTTTATTGATTTGGTTGCTCGCTTCCTTATATATATATATATATATATATATATATATATATATATTTCCTTTTTCTCTTTTTCTGAGTGTGTATGTGAATGCTTCTTAGTGTGATTTTCTCTGTATAGCTTTGCTGTTACAATTTGTCCTAGGGTTGTGTCGCTCCATTTTATTTTGTTATTTTCTTTGTGCTTGTTTTATTAGTATAGTTTTAGTGCTTGCTATCATTGGTGGATTTGTTTTTTGATTTGGTTGCTCTCTTCTTTCTTTCTTTTCTTTTTTTCTTACTTTCAAATTATTTATTTTTGTTTTTATTTTAATAACTCTTTTATTTTCTTCTTTACTCTTTCTTTCTTTCTTTTTCTTCTTTCCCTCCTTCCTTCCTTCCTTTCTTTCTTTCTTTCATTTCTTCTCCCATTTCTTCAGAGAAATGTGGCTCAAATGGTCTTCGTGCTTCAGCCAGGTGTCAGGTCTGTGCCTCTGAGGTGAAAGAGCCAAGTTCACAACATTAGTCCACCAGAGACCTCCCGGCTTCACATAATATCAAATGGTGAAAGCTATCCCAGAGATCTCCATCTCAATGTTAAGAACAAGCTCCACATAACGAGCAGCAAGCTCCAGTGCTGGACACCCCATGTCATGCAACTAGAAAGACAGGAACACAAGCCCATCTATTAGCAGAGAGGATGCTTAAAATCATAACAAGGTAGCAGACAACCCAAAGCACACCAATGGATGTGGTCCTGCCCACCAGAAAGACAAGATCCAGCATCATCCACCAGAACAAAGGCACCATTCCCCTCCACTAGGAAGCCTACACAACCCACTGAACCAAACTTACCCACTGGGTGAAGCAACAAAAACAATGGGAACTACTATGAATGTGCAGCCTGTGAAAAGGAGGCCCCAAACACAGTAAGTTAAGTCAAATGAGAAGACAGGAAAACAGAGAGCAGATGAAAGAGCAAGATAAAAATACACCAGGCAAAAGAAATGAAGAGGAAATAGGCAGTCTACGTGAAAAAGAATTCAGAGTAATGGTAATAAAGATGATCCAAAATCTTGAAATAGAATGGAGGAGATACAAGAAACGTTTAACAAGTACCTAGAAGAACTAAAGAGCAAACAAACAATGAGCAAGAACACAATAAATGAAATTAAAATTCTCTGGAAGGAATCAATAGCAGAATAACAGAGGCAGAAGAACGGATAAGTGATCTGGAATAAAAGAGTGGAAATAACTATCACAGAGCAGAATAAAGAAAAAAGGATGAAAGGAATTGAGGACAGCTTCATAGACTTCTGGGACAAAATTAAATGCACCAATATTCGAATGATAGGGGTCTCAGAAGAAGAAGAGAAAAAGAAAGGGACGGAGAAAATATTTGAAGAGATTATAGGTGAAAACTTCCCTCATAATGGAAAGGAAATAGTGAATAAAGTCCAAGAATCATGGAGAGTCCCATACAGGATAAATCCAAGGAGAAACATGCCAAGACACAAATTAATCAAACTATCTAAAATTAAATACCAAGAAAAAATATTAAAGCAGCAAGGGAAAAACAACAAATAACATACAACATATGTTATTTGGGAATAACATATGGGAATCCCCATAAGGTTAACAGCTGATCTTTCAGCAGAAACTCTGAAAGCCAGAAGGGGGTGGCAGAACATATTTAAAGTGATGAAAGGAAAGAACCTACAACCAAGATTACTCTACCCAGCAAGGATATCATTCAGATTTGACAGAGAAATTAAAATCTTCACAGACAAGCAAAAGCTAAGAGAATTCAGCACCACCAAACCAGCTTTACAACAAATGCTAAAGGAAATTCTCTCAGCAGGAAACACAAGAGAAGGAAAGGACCTACAATAACAAACCCAAAACAATTAAAACATGGTAATAGGAACATACCTATCGATAACTAACTTAAATGTAAATGGATTAAATCTTCGAACCAAAAGACATAGACTGGCTGAATGGACACAAAAACAAGACCCATATATATGCTGTCTACAAGAGACCCACTTCAGACTTAGGGAAACATACAGACTGAAACTGAGGGGGTGGAAAAAATAATTCTATGCAAATGGAAATCAAAAGAAAGCTGGAGTAGCAATTCTCATATCAGACAAAAGAGAATTAAAAAAAAAAGACTATTACAAGAGACAAAGAAGGACACTACATAATGATCAAGAGATCAATCCAAAAAGAAGATATAACAATTGTAAATATTTATGCACCCAAAATAGGAGCACCTCAATACATAAGGCAAATACTAACAGCCATAAAAGGGGAAATCGACAGTAACACATTCATTGTAGGGGACTTTAACACCCCACTTTCACCAATGGAAAGATCATCCAAAATGAAAGTAACTACAGAAACACAAGCTTTAAATGATACATTAAACAAGATGGACTTAATTGATATTTCTAGGACACTCCATTAAAAACAAACAGCATACACTTTCTTCGCAAGTGTTCATGGAACATTCTCCAGGATAGATCATACCTTGGGTCACAAAGCAAGCCTAGGTAAATTTAAGAAAATTAAAATTGTATCAAGTATCTTTTCCAAACGCAAAGCTATGAGACTAGATGTCAATTACAGGAAAAAATCTTTAAAAACTACAAACACATGGAGGCTAAAAAATACAGTACTTAATAACTAAGATATCACTGAAGAAATCAAAGAGGAAATCAAAAAATACCTAGAAACAAATGACAGTGAAAACACGATGACCCAAAACATATGGGATGAAGAAAAGCAGTCCTAAGTGGGAAGTTTATAGCAATACAATCCTATCTCAAGAAAAAAGAAATATCTCAAATAAACAACCTAACATTACACCTAAAGCAATTAGAGACAGAAGAACAAAAATACCTCAAAGTTAGCAGAAAGAAAGAAATCATAAAGATCAGATCAGAAAAAAATGAAAAATAAATGATGGAAAAAATAGCAAAGATCAATTAACCTAAGAGCTGGTTCTTTAAGAAGATAAACAAAATTGATAAACCATTAGCCAGAATCCTCAAGAAAAAAGGGAGAAGACTCAAATCAATAGAATTAGAAATGGAAAAGGAGATGTAACAATTGACACTGCAGAATTACAAAGGACGATGAGAGATTAGTACAAGCAACTCTATGCCAATAAAATGGACAACCTGGGAGAAATGGACAAATTCTTATAAAAGCACAGCCTTCCGAGACTGAAACAGGAAGATATAGAAAATATAAAGAGATCAATCACAAGCACTGAAATTGAGGCTGGGATTAAAAATCTTCCAACAAACAAAAGCCCAGGACCAAATGGCTTCACAGGTGAATTCTATTAAACATTTAGAGAAGAGCTAACACATATCCTTCTCAAATTCTTCCAAAATATAGCACAGGGAGGAACCCTTCCAAACTCATTCTATGAGGCCACCATCACCCTGATACCAAAACCAAAGATGTCACAAAAAAAGAAAACTACAGGGTAATATCACTGATGAAAAAAGATGCAAAAATCCTCAACAAAATACTAGCAAACAGAATCCAACAGCACATTAAAAGGATCATGCACCATGGTCAAGTGAGATTTATCCCAGGAATGCTAGGATTCTTCAGTTTACACAAATCAATCAATGTGATTTCACCATATTAACAAATTGAAGGAAAAAAACCATAAGATCATCTGAATAAATGCAGAAAAGGCTTTCAACAAAATTCAACATCTATTTATGATAAAAAACCCTCAAAATGTAGGCATAGAGGGAACTTACCTCAACATAATAAAAGCCATATATCACAAACTCACAGCCAACATCATTCTCAAATGTGAAAAACAGAAACCATTTCCTCTAAGATCAGGAATAAGACAAGGTTGTCCATTCTCACGACTATTATTCAAATAAGATTTGGAAATTTTAGCCACAGTAATCAGAGAAGAAAAAAAATAAAAAGAATCCAAACCAGGAAAGAAGCAATAAAGCTGTCACTTTTTGCAGATGACATAATACTATATGTAAATAATCATAAATATGCTACCAGAAAACTACTAAATCTAAGCAATGAATTTGGTAAAGTAGCAGGATACAAAATTAATGCACAGAAATCTCTTGCATTCCTATACACTAATGATGAAAAATCAGAAAGAAAAGTTAAGGAAACACTCCCACTTACCATGGCCACAAAAAGAAGAAAATGCCTATGAATAAACCTAGCTAAGGACAGAAAAGACCTGTATGCAGAAAACTATAACACACTGATGAAAGAAATTAAAGATGATACCAACAGATGGAGAGATATACCATGTTCTTGGATTGGAAGAATCAACATTATGAAAATGACTCTACTACCCAAAGCAATCTACAGATTCATTGCAATCTCTATCAAACTACCAATGGCATTTATCACAGAACTAGAACAAAAAATTTCACAATTTGTATGGAAACACAAAAGACCCTGAATAGCCAAAGCAATCTTGAGAAAGAAAAATGGAGCTGGAGAAATCAGGTTCCCAGACTTCAGACTATACTACAAAGCTACAGTAATCGAGACAGTATGGTACTGGCACAGAAACAGAAATATAGATAAATGGAACAGGATAGAAAGCCCAGAGATAAACCCACACACGTGTGGTCACCTTCTTTTTGATAAAGGAGGCAAAAATACACAATGGAGAAAAGGCAGCCTCTTCAATAAGTGGTGCTGAGAAAACTGGACCGCTACATGTAAAAGAACGAAATTAGAACACTCCCTAATACCATACACAAAAATAAACTCAAAATGGATTAAAGAAAAAAATGTAAGTCCAGCCAGTATAAAACTCTTAGAGGAAAACATAGGCAGGGCACTCTATGATATAAATCACAACAAGATCCTTTTTGACTTACCTCCCAGAGAAATGGAAATAAAAACAAAAATAAACAAATGGGACCTAATGAAACTTCAAAGCTTTTGCACAGTAAAGGAAACCTTAAATAAGACGAAAAGACAACCCTCAGAATGGGAGAAAATATTTTCAAATGAAGCAATTGACAAAGGATTAATCTCCAAAATTTATAAGCAGCTCATGCAGCTCAATATCAAAAAAAAACAACAACCCAATCCAAAAATGGGCAGGAGACCTAAATAGACATTTCTCCAAAGAAGATATACAGTTTGCCAACAAACACATGAAAGGAGGCTCAACATCGCTAATCATTAGAGAAATGCAAATCAAAACTACAATGAGGTATCACCTCACATCAGTCAGAATGGCCATAATAAAAAATCTACAAAACAATAAATGCTGGAGAGGGTGTGGAGAAAAGGGCACACTTTTGCACTGTTGGTTAGAATGTAAATTGATACAGCCACTCTTGAAAACAGTATGGAGGGTCCTTATAAAGCTAAAAATAAAACTACCATACAATCCAGCAATCCTACTACTAGGCATATACCCTGAGAAAACCATAATTCAAAAAGAGCCATGTACCACAATGTTCATTGCAGCTCTATTTACAATAACATGTTCATGGAAGCAACCTAAGTGTCCATCAACAGATGAAAGGATAAAGAAGATGTGGCACATATATAGAATGGAATATTACTCAGGCATAAAGAAAATAAAACTGAGTTATTTGTAGTGAGGCGGTTGGACCTAGAGACAGTCATACAGAGTGAAGGAAGTCAGAAAGAGAAAAACAAATACTGTCAAATACTGTGTGCTAACACATATATATGGAATCTAAAAAAAAAAAAAAAGGTTCTGAAGAATCTAGGGGCAGGACAGGAATAAAGATGCAGACGTAGGGGATGGACTTGAGGACACAGGGAGGGAGAATGGTAAGCTGGCACAAAGTGAGAGAGTGGCATGGACATATATACACTACAAATGTCTAGCGGGAAGAAGCTGCATAGCCCAGGGAGATCAGCTTGGTGCTTTGTGACCACCTAGAGGGGTGGGATGGGGAGGGTGGGAGGGAGATGCAAGAGAGAGGAGATATGAGGATGTGTGTATATGTATAGCTGTTTCACTTTGTTATAAAGCAGAAGCTAACACATCGTTGTGGAGCAATTATACTCCAATAAAGATGTTTAAAATAAATAAATAAATAAATAAGTAACTACTAAGAGAATGATAATGTATAAGCTTTGATTTTTAGACTAAACTTAGAAATATAAATGTAAGTTTTAATTATATTTTTCCATATCTGTGAGGAATCCAAAATGCTTGTTATAGCTGTTTTTAGCTTCATCAAAAAGAAGCAATTATGTAAAATATATAGGGTAGTTAATATGAAGCAAAATTATTGGCATACACTCTAGTACATTACTAACTTCACTGTAAATGGGGTAGATTTTTTTACATAGTTTATCAGTCAGATTATTTATAATTAATTGTCCAGCTGTATTATGTTTAAAGAAGTACTGTAAGGGAAAAGAAGAGTTTGGAAACAAAGAGATGAGCAGATTATTTTAAAAAATACCAAAGGCATTACATTATGTCAGTTAAAGATGGTATTAAAAGTTGCATTATAATTCAGGACAAAGACATATATTAAATAATAATAAAACACAATTTATGAAGAAAAAATTAATCATAAAAGTATATTCAACTGTTAGAATGGCTATTATTTCAAAAAAAGATAAGTGCTGTCAAAGATGAGAAGAAAAGGGAACACTTGTGCACTATTGGTGGTAGTGTATATTAGTACAGCCACTGTGGACAACACTATGGAGATTTCCCAAAAAAAATTTAAAATAAAACTCCTATAAGCTCCAGCAACCCCACTTCTGGGTATATTTCCAAAGGAAATGAAATCAGGATCTCAAAGAAATACCTGAACCCCAAGTTCATTACAGCATTATTTGCAACAACAAAGACATGGAAACAACCAAAGTGTCAATGGATGAATATAATAGAAATGATTCCATTGTATCCATGAATATATGGTTATAATGGAATACTTTTCAACTATGAGAAGGAAGGAAATCCTACCATTTACAACAACATGCATGGACCTTGAGGGCATTATGCCAAGTCAGACAGAGAAAGACAAGTATTGTATGATCTTATTGATGAAATCTAAAAAAGCTGAACTCATAGAAACAGAGTAGATTGGTGGTTAGCAGTGGGGTGGGTGGGAGAAATGAGTGATGGTTGTCAAATGATACAAAGTTCCGGTTATAAGATGAATAGGTTCTGAAGACCTAATGTAGAGCAAGTTGACTTATATGTTAACAATTATATATTGAATACTTGAAAGTTAAGGGAGTAGATCTCAGATGTTCTCACCAGACACAAGAAATAGTAATTGTATGAGGTTATGAATGTAATCAATTATGGAATAAAATTATTTTTAATGCAGGACAATAAAATTTTTAAACATAACATTTTCTCTCTGCCTGTTTAAGCAACTAACATTTCCCCCTTAGTGTGCATTGTGCACCTGCATTATACATTAGCTAGCTCCCCTTAGAAGAAACAGAAATGCCTACTCACTAAAAAGATAAAAATTTAAAATAATTTCCTCCTGACACCACAAAAGTAATTCCTTCATAGATAACATTCCTTTCTCAATAACCCACTCTTCACCTTGTTGGACTATGTAAACTGTCAATATGCTACTTTGATGTATAACCGTTTGTCTCAAAAACTTATATTGATATAATTGTGCCTTGACCTCTAACAGGTGGAACAGTTCTCAGAGCTTTCTCATGTTGGCTTAAGTAAAAATTTCCATTTCTTTCCTGGTTGACCACTAATTTTTTGTCAATATTAAAATTATTATGGCAATAGTTTCAGAATACATATGCATATCAAATCATCATGCAGTACACCTTAAACTTACACAATGTTATATGTGAAATATATCTCAATAAAGCTGGAAAAAATAAATAAAAGTAAATAAATAAATACTTGCTGACCCAAACATTCAATTTACCTGAATTTATCTTGCAGTAACAATTACACTTATGTAAGAAAGATAAATAATCCTTGTGGAGTTCTTCAAATTTGCAAGATATTAGAATTAATCTACATATCTATCAACAGATGAATGTTTAAGTAAACTATGGCAAGTCTATTTTGTACTTTTGTATTAAGTACTAATATGGAAAATATCACAAGACATACCTGTAATTTTTATTTAAATGAGTATATAATGAGTAAATGAATTTATGTACTGAGGTGTGTGTCACCATTTGTGGAACAAAAATGGAAAAAATATACAAAAATAACAAAATGTATAACTTTAGAATTGTGATTATTAATATTGAGTTCTGGAATCAGAGTGCCTGCATTTGAATTTTGGCTCAGTCTTTTACAAGTTGTGTACTTATGAAGCTTAAGAGTGCTAGAGACTTTCTGAAGGTTGGCTGGGAGACCCAAGGTTCCAGCTTTGTCAGGGAAAAGAGCAAAAATGCCAAAGTGATTTGAAAGGGTTTCAGACAACTAGTAAGTTGAAATTAATAGGGGAGAGGGAATGAAAAGAAACTTAATTAACACAAAATCATGATGAAAGAGTAAAATAAAAATATAACAATGAATAATTCGTAGTAAACCCAAAATAAGTAAAATAAATAAAACCAAATAGATTGTTTATCACTGTAAATGGAAATGATTTAAATCTCCTTCATAAAAGACAAAATTGAAGTATCTCAAAGTGGTTACAGAGCAAAATTTGGCACATTACCAAGGATACATCAAATATAAAAGGACAAAGAAACGTAGAAGAAAAAAAATGGGAAAGAAATGCTGTGAAAAGTAAACAGGAGTAGCAGGAGTAGAACAGGTAAACAGGTAAGCAGGAGTAGAAATAAACCATGTAAAGTGAATTTCAAAAGCACTAAAGGAGACAAATAGGAATCTCATATCTAATGATATTTGAACCACTGGACTACAAAAAATATATACATACAGTTATACACATGTGTTATGTATGTGAAGAGAGAGAAAAAGAGAAGCAGAAAGAAAAAGGAAAGAGATTGTTTTATTTTGCTAGACTAAAATGTTCCTTTAATGTTGTGTTTGTGGCAGTTCTGTGTTGTCTAAAACAAAGGTAAATATAATACATCTTGCAAACAAACTCTGGCTTTCACAGTACCAAAAGATTTGCAATGAACACACTCCCAACTGCCATCCTCATCTCAAACCTGCTGTTCAGATGTTCTTACTTTAAAATATTTATCTCTGTGTTTTGAATATGTGCAGAGTATTATTTAATATTCATTTTAGACCCTATTATTGACTTCCTACTGAGGGATCAACTCATTCATCTTTTTCCCTTAATTCCTTCTCTCACCCATAAGACCTCTTCTGCATTTTGTCAATATTGTTCTGTCATATTTTAATTAAAATTATCTACACATAATTATGCCTTTGGGAATATTGTGTTATAATTGCATTTTTGCCCTTCCTCCTCTTTTTAAGTTAATTGCATTTTAAGAGCCTTTTTGATGTTTTGGTTGTGTTTGTGTTATTTATTAACTTTACTCATTTAAATATTTAGAAATGTTTAAAACTTCATATTTAGTACTTTATTAAGTCTGATCCCTGCAACCTCCTTCCTGAAATAGTCTCCCACTTTCTGACTTCAATCAAAAACCTATGCTGAGGTTACCTTTGATTCCAGTCATGGATTGCAGGCACTCTGTATTGCTCTGTTCCTTGAAGCACATATACTATCATTTCTGAGGAGTAATGTTGAATTTCTGACCTTTTTTTAATACCATCTTTCTCAATTGGTAGCTTGGTGAATTTTACATTTCTGAGTTGAAAAAGTAGTATATCATAGGAACTTGAAGCATTGCTCTCTTGTCTTCCAATAACTAATGTAGTTCTTGAAAAGGTGGCTGCCATATTGGTAGATAATCTGTGTGTTTTGTTTTGCTTCATTTTGTTTACCTCATTAGCAGCTTTTAGTTTTAATATTTTTCCAGATGTATTAAAATCTCATGAAAATATGCCTTGGTATGTGCGTTTATTTAATGTATTGGTCTCCTAATCTGAATAGTATAATTTTTCTCAACTATTTCCAATATTCTTTGGCAGATTTTTTTGTTTGCTCTGTTTTCTCTGTAGGTTATGGAAAATTATATAAATTATATAAATCAGATGTTGAATTTCCTGAAAATCTACTCTATATCTCTTATTTCTTCTCCTGTTTCTTTTCTTCTATTTTCTGAGGGATGTTTTGACTTATATTTTTTAGAGTTTTCATTAATATTGCATAAATATATACAGTTACATTTTTTCCAGGAGTATTTCTTTCAGATTTTTCCCCATACCTACTCTGCTGTTGTCATTGTTAGTTAAGTGAATTTTTTTAAATCCTTATCATATGTACCTAGAGAGCAATGGGTTTATATAAGGGAGATCCTAATAATTAAAATTTACAATTTTCATAGTCAAATTACATTAGCATTTTATAAGTATAAAGAAACTGTTTTAAGATAAACCAGCCACAGTAGTAAGAATATTTTGAACATTCTATTTCAAAACATTGAAAAAAAGTCTCAATAAGAAAACATCATTTTTGCTAAACATAACTCCATTTCATTGAAAGTAGCTATTTCTGTAGTAGCAGTTGGCATTTTCACCTATGAGTTTCACACTCAGAACATGGAGATGCATTTAGGGAAGGGGAATTCCAGTGGAGCATTTAAGAAAAAGTCATTTTATAAGTGTATAAATAGGCTGCTTTGATCATTTTACCTAAATCTGTCTCCCTCTTGCCCCATACTTACAGTTTAATTAATTGACTTTTTAGCCCAAAATAGTGGTCTGTGATTAAACATCCTCCAGTAGTTAGCTCCACTTCATTTATTCAACTCTATTCCCTATCTTTCCCTAGGTTGTTCTCTAGTCAAAATTATTTTAATGCTATATTGTTCCTATTACTCCTATGAAATGATTCAGGTTAGATATGTGAAAGGACATACATACCTACTCTTTATTTTAGAAGCATTGATTCTTTAAAATTCTTTGAACATACTCATTAGAGAAGTGTTTGCTTAAATTTTCTTTTGTTTTCTCCAGGGCTATCTCTTCTTCCTTCAGGGTAATTACTTTTTTACATTCATTATTTATTATTTTGTCTTATAAATTTTCCTCAAGTGTCTGGTGGCCATAAGTTTATATATATAAGAATAAAACAGTACTACAAAGCAATTAGGCACTTAGTAACTTAGTGGTTCTTATCAACCAGCAAGCTTTGCTTTAGGTTAATTAAATCCAAAATGCCAAAGCTTTGATTTATTTTCTTCAGGACTATTTAAATTATCCAATAAAACTTCTTATCCTATCTAGGGGTATAGAAGTCTGACTGCTTGCACTCTAGATGCAGTGATGGGACAAGTTCTCAATACTGAAAATCAGTTGCTCTCTCCACTGTTGGCTCACTCTTTCCCTTCAAAAATGGCATTCTTCGCCCAGATCTCTCAGGGATTCCATGAGGAAACCTACTTCTTTATTGTTCATATCATTCCTGGTGAACAACTTTTGTAGCAGCTTTTCTCTCTTTTATATAACACTATCTCCCCAGCAATTTTTATTTTAATTAAAAAAATTATATGTATTATTCACTTTATCTTTACTTTGAGATAATGGATAAATATATGTAGGCAATTTGTTATCTTTACTCAGAATGTTTTCAGTATCTCAAATACCCCAGTCCCAATTCTTAGGCTAGATATGAAGTCAAATCAATAGCCTGGGATGGAAGGGTGTTGTGATGATTTTGTCTGTGGAAAAACAGAAAACAACTCTCTTCTAAAGCAAATACCAATGATTGTGTCTTTTAACCCAAGTACCATAAACATACATGAAGCATTATAAACTTGAACAAAAACTAAAGGGATTCAAGATGGGAGTCATGGGGCTATCTGGAGGAACAGCATTCAGAAAAAGTAAATAGTGAACAGCAAGTACAAGGCCTTGAGGTAGTACTATGTCATGTTAAAGGACTAGTAATAAAAATAGCATGCCTGAAGCTGAGTGAGTGAGAGTGGGGAAAATGATCATGTAAGACTTCATAGATTACTGAGATTTAGACTGTTAATCTAAGAGAGATGGAAGTGTACTAAAGAGGCTTGAGCAGATGAGCAATGAGATTTACCTTCATTTAGAAAGGATCAGTCTGGTTGCAGTTTTAATGTGTTGAAAATAGAGTTTACAGAGGTAAGGACAAAAGCAGAACAATCAATGATATAATTCAGTATACTAAAAAAGATATATCCCTTGCATTTATTTAACTTAATTATGAAATGTGTTATTATGTTTTTATTGTTAAAATTTAAAATAAAATACCTTTTTGCTATAATGATTGAATGATTTTTATTAACTTGATTATCACCTCAGACCCATGAAAACCACAAGAGCTCTGAGAATTTGATGAGGTTCACACAACATCCTCGGACATTACCAATGCTAATAGGATAATGAGTTTGATTAAATTCCATCTCCTTAGAGCCAGCGATATTGTACATTTTATTTGTTTATAGTTATAAACAAAAGGTCTGAATAAATTTCCCACATGGCTATTAAAGAAACTGTATACTTAGTGCATATTAAGAGCATAAGTATTTGTCTAACTATGTAATATTACATTAATTTTGAATAAAAGTAATAATATCCTTAATTAGAAAAATGGGAATATATTGTAGGTGAGTCTGAATAAATAATAAAGTCAAGTATTAGAAATAATTGAAAAGAAGTAGAGAGTAGTTTGGCTGATTCAGAACAGTCAAGTACAGGTGATTAGTAGAGCATGTTTGAAATGGCTGAAATGCTAGTTAAGAATAGTATTTGGGAAGAATAACCAAAGAAATAAGTTGAGAGTAAAACCATAATGTAAAATATGAGGAATGTGGGAAGAGATGCCAGGACCTGGAATAAAAAAGGACATAAACTGACAAGGCGAAAAAAGCAAAGGAGGGAGTCAGAAGTCAAAGGAACTATAATGGACAAAAAAGTTCAAGTCAGCTCTTGCACTTTATAGGAATTACACTAGAGCTTAATTAATATGGATTATTTTGACCCTAGATGGTCTCTATAAATAGAAATTCTATTTGGGGATGTTACCGTGGAGAACGAACCTAGTCCTATACTTTTCTAAAAGACCTTGCAATACTATGCTAGGGTTTTTTTTTTTTTTTTGGTAACAAATATCTACCTTCCTGAACAGAATAAACTTCATAATTTTTGAGACGATTACACATAAACATTCATAATTAAAAGTTTCTCTGAAAAGGTAAAAGTGTAATGATGAATATATTTGAACATATGGGGAAATGGGAAGAATGGTAGAATAACTCAAACAAACCCTTAGAATGTTATTCTAAATAACATTTTATAATTTTATAAATTATAAAATTATGTATGAGCATATAAGACAAAGTATGTAATAAAAATATATGAGAAAATAAAGAAAAAGAAGACAGTGTGTGAATATTTCTGACTTTTTGTATCAGGCTTCACATGCAAATAACATAACTGACACTGGACAATTTCAAGACAAAACATATTTTTTTAGTAAAATTATATGTAATTTACAAGATTTTTGGCAGAGAATTAGATTTAGAATCATACCACCTGTTATAAAAGCAAATTCACATGACAGAGCTGACTCAATTAGACACTACTGGCACCTCTGGACATTATACCAGCAGCTTGTTTGATGATACCATTGGTACTGAGCTTAGGATACTGCAGGTTGTGTCACCTATTCTACTGACTATGGTCTTGAATGAGGTTGTCAGAAGTAATTAAGGTCTTTGGAAACTAGATGTAAGAACTACCTTTTCTTCCCTCAAAATGAAAGAAATGACACATATTGGAAAATGTTTTGCTAGCAGCAACTGAAGAAAACTATGTTTAGATACTTAATACACTGAGAGAAAACACAATCTGTTTCTATCTGAAAGAAAGAGTCTTAAGGAGAAAGGAAACTTGGATCAAATGACAATAAATAGAAATTAAAAGTGTTTATCAAAGACTGGTACAATAAGGAACAACAGCAGACTATACTTAACGTGTAATAGTAGAATTAAAACAGGGAAGGAAAGTGCAGGATTCACACTACTAGAAAATTAATTAAATGGAAAACATCATGAGAAATCTTTATGGTATGCAAAGGGAAATGACAATAGGATGAAAACAATGAGATAATGGATAACAGCCATGAAGGATAGGGAATAGAAGAGTTTCAAAGAAGAACATAAAATATTGGAAAAACTATCATAAAATCTATATAGCCCCCAAAATTATCAAGTTGAAAAATATATTGAATATGTACATTAAAATTCTGATTCTGTCTTTTGAAAATAAAATAATCATCTAGAAAAACCCTATCATTTTTCCAACTTCAAGGATGACAAGTAACTGGACAAAACACAAAATTGTTTTTTTTCAAACTGGATAGTTGCTGTTTGGCATCACAAAGTTTCAGAAGAATGAAGCAATTACTACAGAATTTAGGCCAAAATTTTTTTGATCTGAGAGTTTTGTATTCAGCCGAGCTCTCATTTATTTGTGATGAACATAAATGATATAATTATCTCTTCAGTAACTCACAAATATATCACTCACAGATAAACAAATCTTTAAAAATTGCATGCAATCAAACTCCAACAGGTAAAGAAATTAATAAATATTTATATCTTAAGAAGGGATGGTTGTGTAATACATTTTTTTGCTTATCTTACTTCATTCAGTTAAAAGATAAAATCAAGAATCAAAATGTATAATATTAAAGTGAATTATTGAAATGGAGACCAAACTTGACCTTGCTTCTACATTTGCTTTTGTTGCCTCCCTTCCTTTGCCATGAAGTCTCTCTTGATCCTTGTCTATATCTCAGATTTGAATGGTATTTTTTAATTGCTAAAAATTTAGCAAGTAATGTTCAATTACACATGTAGTAAATAATTTGGATTATTTCTACAGCTATTTATACTTCAGATAAGATTTACTAAACACATATTTCTTAATCAATTCACAGAATAGTTTTTTTTTTAAGTTGTCTTTATAATGAAAGAGCTTGAGTAATGCTATTTTCCATCTTTTGATTCACATAAGAGAAACTGAACCATTATTTAAATTAAAATATATCTTTTCAATATTTCCTTTTTAAAAAGTCATTAACCTAGGAAGACCTGTGAAGGTCTTGGCATAACTAATTCAAAATAAATTATTACAAATTGATTTCAAAACTAGCAATATTTCATATAGCAAAAAACACCAAAAGCAGAGACAAAAACAAAATTGTTAATAATAACTTTATCTGAGTGATGTTTAGGTTCAAATGCTTCCATTTTATTATTTTTCAGTGATTCTGGCTTATCAGAAAACCAGACAAAATGAAGTTACTAATAAAGGTATGTACAATTTTACTTGAACTATGATTATAATCACATTATGTAAAACTAGTATTAGAGGTGGAAATCAGTAAAAGTATAACTTTCAATTACTTGTTACTCTTATAACTGAAGTATATGAAATATGGGAGTGCCTAGTTATTTGATGTACTAAAAACAACTCAGTTATGATAAACAAACTAAATTAAGACTTTGCACTTTTCTTAGTCTTTCAGTCTTTCAGTTTCAGAAAGTCTTTCAGTCTTTCATCCTGCTTATACTAAACACTTACTAAAAGTCAGTGCCTATTTGTAGTTTGTAGTTGAGTAGTAGCTCAAATGAGAGTATTCTGTAGCTATTGTTTGCACTTTGACCTATGCTCCTTAAAATAGTTGCTCTAACACTAAAAAAGGTTAAATATTTCTAGTTGCATTCATGCTTTTATATCCTCTCCCAAATTTATCTGACCCTAACATTAACAGACACTCTACCTTTAAACTGAAAGTGTACGTTAAATGTTAGTGACTGGGCTCATTGGTTTGTTCTCACCATTGTAAGAGTTTGCTTGAAATGAAAATCTGTAAAGTGGAGAAAATAATTTTAAATTTACCAGTCACATATGGTCATTAGAAAGATAAAATTAATTTTTGTGTGTAAAAGAAGTATGCTAACAGTTTAAGGATTACACAAATACTAGCTAATCTTATCATTCTCTTCTTCCTGCAATGACTTGGACTACCACTTTATAACTACTATGTGTGAAAACACATTTAGGTTTGAGCACAATTATTTATAATGGGAACCATTAGCAGGAAGGCAGCCTGGCCAAAAATTCACAGAAGGGAAAGAATCAATACCTGACAGGGATCAGAAAACTGGGGAGTTCTCTCTGTCTCTCTCTCTCTCTCTCTCTGTTTCCTTATCCCTCCCCTTCTCCTTTTACTCTCTCTAACACACATAGACATGGACACACACACTCCTCTCTTGCTTATTTCTGCATACCTATTGCCTTCTTCCTTTGCCAGTATCTCAGGTCATATGGTAACCAAACAATAACTGCCACAACTCCCAGATTATCTATCTCATTATTGAAAGGCCTAAATGACTCTCATACATAGTTACAAAAATATGGAAAATGTTATCTCACTAACATGAGTAAGATATTAGATTGCCCTATCATGTAATCCTATCATTAATGGTCAGGGAGGCTTTTTTCATATTGGTACAAACATGCCTTTTAATTTGTCCTTCTTTGGACATAAGCCATGTATCAAATGTCATTGCAATAGGAGCAGATATCCTACTAAATTTCCACTCCAGGTTTGGAGAAATGTTCCAAACATTTCAAGTGTTGTTGGAGATCCTAAAATATAAAATTTGATGAGTATATACTTATTTATTTCATTTCTCTTACTTTTATCTATTGACACTAATGAAAATATTTAAAGAGTGATGTCAGTGACCAAAATTCTCATGGTTTGAATAGGAAACTAAAACCAAATTCCCTTTAAATATATTCCAGATTCCCTGACACATCAAATATTAATAGAAGACAAAATGTAAGATAATTTATTAAAATTGTTTTTGTTCAGTAGTTTAATTGCACTTAAAGTCAACAATAGTACAATATATTCTTTTTGAGATCATCAGAGGAATATGGATACATTTGTTTATAATGAATAACTTTTTTATTTTTATAATCTAAGGCACTAAGATTTAAGCCTCTTTCCTATTATTGCAACCACACTGGCATAAAAATAATAAAATTTAAATGACATTTATGTAGATTTTAAATATAAACAATAAAAATTTTGAATATATTTGAAAGTTCTTCTTCAAGAGTCAATGTACATTGTCAGTATGTATGTTACTGAGTTGTCAAAAATAAAATATCCAAATAGTATTTCCATAGTTTATGAGGGAAATCAAAGTCATCTAATAATTTTGAGAAATAGGGAGAGGTTGAGTTTGCTGCTATTCCTTGAACCACTAATCAGGTGTGAGTAGATTTTCACTTGTATGTTATCATACCTGAATATTAGAGAGGACAAAAAAAAAGTAGGAAAAATAATTATGTGTATGTATTATGAGAATATAATAAGCTACTATATTCAAAGAGCATAGCCACTTTCCAAGACCATAACGTTATCAAATTGCACTTTAAGGACAAATAATTGTGATTCTTCTAGTTGAAATAACCATACTTAGAAAGAGTATCTCTCTCTCAAAAAAAAAAAAAAAGAAACAAAGAAAGAAAATAAAAATGAAATGCTTAACAAAAATTATATTCTTTAAAGGGAATAACAATTACAATCCAGTCACAGTAGAGAGGTGTAAGTTTGCTTGTTTGTTTCAAAATCTTCCTTTTCATAATTAAACCCTTGCTTACCAGAAGTATGTAATAGTGAATTTGATTGGCTCTGGAAAATGGAGGAAGTAGTCTTTCACAAAACATCTAAGGTATTGTACAAAACCTTTTCATAGGCTTAGGGAGAAAATCTTATTTTCTTACTACCCCAACCCCTACATAAACACATCCCTCCACAACAAGATTCTAAGCAAATTGCCTAATCTCTCAGGCTTGCAGATTCCATGGAAAGAGACACAGTTATGGCCTCCTCTCATTCTATCGCTCATTACTTTTGTAGCAAGTATGTAGCAAGAATGTAGCAAGTGAATTCATGTTATTTAACATTTTACACTTCAAATACTCAAGAGTAGGGTTAATTTACATGCATCACTAACACAGCTGAGGTCTTGTATAAGTGTGAATGAAGGAAGAAAGAAAAGCAGACCTGCAGGTAGGTAATCCTATATTTATACATTTATAATATAGGTCAGATTATTGGTTATGTTAATACAATGTAATTTACACAATCCCAGAGAAATATGTTTAAAGTTCATAACTAATTCTAATTGAAATCAGTTAAAAATCTTAAAGAATAAAAAAAATAAATTATCACTTACTTTTAAACTATACACCATCTGTACATGTAAGGGTGCTAGGATTTAATTTCATATTAATTAATAACTGTAACATATGTTCCTGTAAGAATAAGAGCTTTTGTCTATTTTATTTAACAGGTGTTTGTATAAGATGTCACAGAGGAAATCATTCTCACTGAGCTCTTTTTGCAGAAAGCAACGGAAACTTGAAACAGTTTTTAGAGTGAAAAGGAAGGAAAGCAAGCCAGGTAGAAGAAATTACTCCCAAAGTGAGAACTGAGAAATAGTGTATTTAGAGTATGCTGCTACACTTTCCACTGGGGATCACCACCACCACTAGGTGGTCCTGACACTAAGACACAATTCTACTGTTCTGCCACCACAACCTTTATGAATGAGTTCTAATATTTGTCTCTACATTTACATGAAATGATCCCATATGAAACATTCAGTGGGACTCTAAAAGGTGGAGCCTTGATCAAAATCTACACCTTAGCTAACAGGAAATACTGAGCTTTCTGAGACTTCTGTAATTACAAGTGGTGCCATGCTTTCCCAAGAGATTTACAAAATGAAAAATTTCACTGAAATACATGATCAGTATTGTAATATTATGCAAGAAATACTATTTAATAAATGCATGTTACTATGATATTAATTGCTTATTTTAAATTATTTTTCTAATTAACGTTGAAGAGTAAATATTGAACTTGGTTTTCTGTCGATAAACAAAGCTCATAGAAATCAACCATTAAATATGTGAGCAAAGATGCCTTCTTTGACTACTTTGAGAGAATGAAAATATCTATTTTCTTCCTTCTGAAGAAACAAGTTGCTGCCACGTTAAGGTAAGAGCAGAATTGAATATATCTTGGGACAAAGTATATTTAAACTGTCAAATGCAAACATATTTAGCTGAATGTTCTTTATAATTTTCAGAGGAGGAATTAGATAAGGGATAACACACATGCCTTATTCAAGAAAATAAAATTGTATACATTTCCAGTCAAACATACTTCTTTTTAACATCTTTATCGGAGTATAATTGCTTTACAATGGTGTGTTGGTTTCTGCTTTATAACAAAGTGAATCAGCTATACATGTACATATATCCCCATATCTCCTCTCTCTTGCATCTCCCTCCCACCTTCCCTATCCCACCTCTCTAGGTTGTCACAAAGTACCGAGCTGATCTCCCTGTGCTATGCGGCTGCTTCCAACTATCTATTTTACATTTAATAATGTATATATGTCCATGCCACTCTCTCACTTTGTCCGATCTTACCCTTCCCCCTCCCTGTGTCCTCAAGTCCATTCTCTACGTCTGTATCTTTACTCCTGTCCTGCCCCTAGTTTCTTCAGAACCTTTTTTTTTTTTCTTCAGATTCCATATATATGTGTTAGCATCCAGTATTTGTTTTCTCTTTCTAACTTCACTCTGTATGACAGACTCTAGGTCCATCCACCTCACTACAAATAACTCAATTTCATTTCTTTTTATGGCTGAGTAATATTCCATTGTATATATGTGCCACATCTTATTTATCCATTCATCTGTCGATTGACACTAAGGTTACTTCCATGTCCTGGCTATTGTAAATAGAGCTGCAATGAACATTGTGGTACATGACTTTTTGAATTATGGTTTTCTCAGGGTATATGCCCAGTAGTGTGATTGCTGAGTCGTATGGTAGCTCTATTTTCAGTTTTTTAGAGAACCATCATACTGTTCTCCATAGTGGCTGTATCAATTTACATTCCCACCAATAGTGTAAGAGGCTCCCTTTTGTTCTACACCCTCCTCAGCATTTACTGTTTGTAGATTTTTTGATGATGACCATTCTGACTGGTGTGAGGTGACACCTCATTGTAGTTTTGATTTGCATTTCTCTAATGCTTAGTGATGTTGAGCCTCCTTTCATGTGTTTGTAGGCCATCGGTATATCTTCTTTGGAGAAATATCTATTTAGATCTTCTGCCCACTTTTGGATTGGGTTGTTTGTTTTTTTGATATTGAGCTGCATGAGTTGCTTGTGAATTTTGGAGATTAATCCTTTGTCAGTTGCTTCATTTGCAAATATTTTCTCCCATTCTGAGAGTTGTCTTTTCATGTTGTTTATGTTTTCCTTTCCTGTGCAAGAGCTTTTAATTTTCATTAGGTCTCATTTATTTATTTTTGTTTTTATTTCCATTTCTCTAGGAGGTGGGTCAAAAAGGATCTTGCTGTGATTTTTGTCATAGAGTTCAAACATACTTTGTAATGAAATGTAAAGCATGAAAATTTCATTACCACAAACATCTTTATCCCTAACCTGCAGATTGAAATGATGGAGTTCTACCAATTATCATGTGTAATACTTATGTGGTGCATTCATTTTTTAATAGTTATTAAGATGCAAATGGTGAATCAGAACCGAAGTTATATCAGCTGTACATTTGAATGTTATAATCAATTTATTAATGGTAATGTCAAAATAATGTGAAAATGTTAACTATCTCACAGATAGAAAAAGAGAATGAAGACAGCAAATTCTCATGTCACAATGAAAAGTCATTTGTAATTGCAGCACTATTGGTGATATAGATTTTTGGAAAATTAAGAATCAAAGACTAAATCCTTTAAACTATTTCATGTTTGCATTGTTTATTACAGTAGAAAAATAATTGAGAAACAAAAAGAAAAACATGTTCCTCCGAGGTATAAAAACTAAGATCTTAAGAATTAAGATATATTTAAGACCTCTTTCATTAATTTTTCTTCTTTCCAACGTCATTTCTTTTATTTTACTTTTCTCTGCTCTGAAGTTACTTTTTCAAACTGTATTACTTAAAAAATATTCCATACATACATACATCTTCCTTATGGTTTTGATGATATATTAGTAATAAAAAAATGATACTCAAAGTTAAATGATAAAAATGATATTTAAATTAAAATGAGTAAAACTTAAAATAATATTTAAAATGCCAAAGACAATGATATTTCAGCTCAAAGGTAAAATCAAGGGAAACTTTGAAAGTTTCTTTAGGTACATATTTAGGGTTTCTGAAATCATTTAATAATAATTTGCCTTTGTCAGAAAAGGTAAAACAAAAATTTTGTAAGAATTATTTAAATAAAAATAAAACTTTTACTATCTTAAGACAGTTACATATATGAACATGGGGCTGTGATTCCTTTGTACTATCAAAGTACATTTTAAATAGCAACATTTGGTTGATTGTGCACAGAAATTATAACACATTTTCACTGACTTAATTTTGCACAGGAGATGGACTATTTTATAGACATTTCTATTCTCTTTCCTATGTACAGTAATTTGACATTGTTCAACATACATACAAATCCCTTAAAGTTGAATGCTCTCCTTGCATAGTACAGTAAAATGTATTATCTTTCACATTGATACACTCTTTTATAATTAAATAATTTTTTCTTTTATTTAAAAAAAATTGAGATGCAATTTCCATACAGTAAAATGCACACATCTTGGTTGAATAATATGATGAGTTTTAACAAATGCAACAACTGTGTAATCCACATCCTTATCCTCATATAGAATACTTCCATCACCCCATAAAGTTCCCTAATATCCCTTTAGCCTAAACCTTCTTTCTACAGAGGAAATCCCACTTCTTATTTCTACTCCAATATATCAGTTTTGCCCCTTCCAAAACTTCTCATTAATAGAATTATGCAGTAAGTACACATTTGAGTCTGGCTCCTATAATCTAGCATAATGCTTTTGAGATTTATGCATATTATTGTGTGTGTCAGTAGATTATTCAGTTTTACTGCTAAATTCTATGATTAAGCTACAATTTGCTGATCCATTGTTCTGTTGATGGACATTTTTGTTGCTTCCATTTCTTGATTATCATGTATAAAGCTGCTATACATGTATCTCTAAAAGTCTGCTTATTGGCATAAGTTTTCATTTCTCTCAGCTAAATACCTAGAAGTGGAATTGTTGGGATATAGAGGAGGTGAATGTACAAGCTTAGAAGAAATTCCGAACTGTTTTCCAAGATGGTTGTATCACATTACAGTTCCAACAAAAATCTTTGAATGTCTTGGCTGTTCCATACCCTCACCAACATTTGGTATTTTCAGTAATTTTAATTTTAGCCATTCTAGAGGAAGCATAGTGGTATGTCATTATGGTTTTAATTTGTATTTCTCTGATTAAGGCAATGTTGACCACATTTGCATGTATTTATTGTTCATTTGTCTATATTCATTTGAGAACAGTCTTTTCAGGTACTTTGTATATGGTTTTTCATTGGGTTTTTTGTAAGAGTACATTTTATTCTGGATACAAATCTTGTATGTGCATTGCTTATATTTTATCTCAGTCAGTGACTTACTCGTTCATCTTTTTAACAGGGTGCCTTAAAGAGCAATTTTTTTTAATATTAATTTTTATTGGAGTATAGTTGCTTTACAATGTTGTGTTAGTTTCTACTGTACAGCACAATGAATCAGGCATACATAGATATATATCCCCTCTTTGTTGTATTTCCTTCCCATTTAGGTCACCGCAGTGCACTAAGTAGAGTTCCCTGTGGTATGCAGTACGTTCTCATTACGTGTCTATTTTAAACACAGTATCAATAGTATATATGTGTCAATCCCAACTCCCAATTCCTCACACGCACACTTTCCCCCTTGGTATCCATACATTCATTCTCTATGTCTGTGTCTCTTTCTGCTTTGCAAATAAGATCATCTACACCATTTTCCTAGATTCCACATATATGGGTTAGTATACGATATTTGTTTTTCTCTTTCTGACTTACTTCACTCTGTATGACAGTCTCTAGGTCCATCCACATCTCTACAAATGATCCAATTCTGTTCCTTTTAATGGCTGAATAATATTCCATTGTATATATGTACCACATCTCCTTTACCCATTCCTCTGTCGATGGACATTTAGGTTTCTTCCATGTCCTGGCTATTGTAAATAGTACTGCAATAAATATTGGGGTTCATGTGTCTTTTTGAATTATGGTTATCTCAGGTTATATGCTCAGTAGTGGAATTGCTGGGTCATATAGTAGTTCTATTTTCAGTTTTTTAAGGAACCTCTATACTGTTTTCTATAGTGGCTGTATCAATTTACATTCCCACCAACAGTGCATGAGGGTTCCTTTTTCTCCACGTCCTCTCCAGCATTTGTTGTTTGTAGATTTTTTGATAATGGCCATTCTGACTGGTGTGAGATGATACTTCATTGTAGTTACGATTTGCATTTCTCTAATAATTAGTGATGCTGAACATCTTTTCATGTGCCTCTTGGCCATCTGTATGTCTTCCTTGTAGAAATGTCTATTTAGGTCTTCTGCCCATTTTTTGATTAGGTTGTTTGTTTTTTGATTTTGAGCCGCATGAACTGAGCAAAAGATTTTAGTTTTCATAAATTTCAATTTATTATTTTTTTCCTTTTATACTTACTATTTTCTGTGTCCTGTCTACAAAGTGTTTGCTACTCCAAGGTCAAAAATGTATCTCCTGGTTTTACTAGAAGCTTAATGGTTTTAGCTTTTATGTTTATGTACATGATTCAAATTGAATTAATTTTATGTAAAATTTGAGGTAGAAGTTAACATTAATTTTCATCTATGTAGATATCCAATTTTTTAAGCACTATTTGATAATCAGACTTTCCTTGAGAGATACACAGTTATAAAACTGAAACAGTAGAAATAAAAGAAAATTTGAATGACCTTAAATCTGTTAAAGAAATTGAATCCATAATTAAGAAGTTTTATGAGTTGATTCATAATTAAGTAGGAAAACAGCACATCCAGGGAATATATTGGTAAATTTAATCAAACTCATAAGGAGGAAATAATATCAACCTTTCACAAACACATTCAGAGACTAATAAGGCAACACCAACGTGACAAGACTTTATAAGAATGCCTATATTTATAAGATATCAATATGCTCATGACCATAGATGGAAAGAATATTAGCAAATGAATTCAGCAATATTTAAAACATATAATAAAACAAGACCAAGTGGTATTTATTCCAAGAATGTAAGTTTGTTTCAACATCCAAAAATCAAAGTAATTTACCAAACTAACAGAATAAAGG
The DNA here is from genome assembly GCF_059928025.1 of Delphinapterus leucas. Lineage (NCBI taxonomy): Eukaryota > Metazoa > Chordata > Mammalia > Artiodactyla > Monodontidae > Delphinapterus > Delphinapterus leucas. The sequence continues at coordinate 36,669,715 of NC_143146.1, read as the reverse complement.
AGTAAACTCATAATCATCTTAATAGATGCATCAAGACTTTTGAAAAAATTCAACACATTCATGAAAGTACTGTCAGCACACTAAGAATAGAAGGAACTTCCTCGATCTGATAAAGGGTGTCTTCATAAATGTCTCAACTAACGTGAAACTTAATGGTGAAACCTTAGACACCTTGATCCTATATTCCAGAAGAAGTAAAAGACATCTGCACCCACCAGTTCTATTCAACTTGTACTTCAAGTCCTAGTCAGTAAAAGAAAACAAAATGACCTCAAATACTAGACAGGGAAAAATAAAATTGCCTTATTCTCAGTTGACAGAAAATTTCAAGGACTCTACAAATGAACCACAAGAAATAGTGAGTAAATTTAGCAATGTCACAATTGTATTTCTATGTAGTACTAATGAATAATTGAAAAATAAAATTTAAAATAATAGCATTTTCAACAATAAGAAAACATAAAAATACTTATAAATAAATCTAATGATAGATGCACTGGATTCTAAACTGAAAACCACAAGGTAATTCTGATCAAACAAAGTAGACCTAAATAAGAGAAGAAGTATAGTGTAATAATGGACTGGAATCAATAGCATTAAGATGTCAATATCTCCCAAATGTTCTATAAATTCATGCAACCTCAATCAAAACAGTAACAACACTTTAGGAGAAACTGATAAGGTGATTCTAAAAATTATATGGAAGGGCAAAGGACTTAGAATAACCAAGATAATTTTTTAAAAGAACAAAATTTGCTGACTTACACTACCTCATATACAGACTTACTATAAAACCATAGTAATCTGGAAAGTGTAGTTCTGGGGTATGTATAGAAAAAAAATAATAAAGGTCAGAATAGACTCACACATACACTCACTTGTTTTACTACAAAGCTACCAAAACAGTTCATTGGAAAAGTTTGCTCACATTTACATATGTTAGACTAGAAAAATTACCCTATGATGATTTCATGGACATATAATTATCTCCAAACTCACAAAAAATTACCCTAAAAATAGACATACAATGTTTCCACACTGAACTTTTAATTCTTACACATTAATATTCAGTAATGAAAATATTTTCTTTGAAAAACAAGTTGGGCATAAAATATATGCAATTCTTTATAATCCCTTTTAACAACTAGCCATTCGCTTTACTATTTTTCCAATATCATAATTTTGATTATCTTCATCTGAGGCAGGAGATCAAGCAAAGTTTTACCACTTGAAAACATACATTCCTGTAGCTTACTGAAACACAATAAGTGCTTATACAATAATAGTCTTAAAATATACAATATTGCCATAGAATGATGACCAACTTTTTTGTTTCTCTTTGTTTACTAGGCACAGTTCTAAACTAGAAGTTTACTGTATCCCATCTATGTGGTACACAGTAGATGTTACATGCATATTTGTTAAAGGAATGAATGAATATGTTCTAATCATTAATGGAAAATGAAATCAACTCTGTGTGTTCTCTCCTTCAGGAGTCTATTAATTGACTACCAGCAAAATGTGGACTCTTTGGATGGAATTTACCTTAATGCATAAACTATTACATAAATCTGATACTCTATAGTCAACTTATTTTACTGCTAGTACTCCCTAAAATAACAAATATTTACATGATAATGTTTTGTTTTTCAGAATTTCTGAACTACAGTAGCCCACATATGTGCCAAATGAATCTAAATACACAATTCATTTATACTGCTAAACAGTGAAAATAGTTTTATACACAATTTAAAAAGTTACAAAACCCAAGCCTTTTTAAAACAATATTCTGTAAGCAAAAAGTGCTCTTTGTGTCTTCAAAGTTTGACCTCTGACTGGCCTGAGTCTTGCTCAGTCTTCCCATGACAAGCAGCTCAACAATCAATAATAAGTCACAGGAGCTAAAGGTCAAGAATTCTGCACCTCAGTGTTTCACATCTAACCTCAGTTCTTGACCTCTTATTTTTTAACTCTCACATGCAAAGTAGAATATTTTTTCTCATTGTATTACGTCGAAGTACATTCACATACACACATATCTACTGAAATACAGTGTCTGAATGTGGTCAGGATGAAGATGACGCATTTCAACACAAAATCAAACTAAGAATGGCATAAGATTAAGTTTTTGCCAAACCAGTTCTAACTATGACCAACTTAGAGGTAAATGTATTCCATCCATGTCTGGGCCATTGGTCCTGTATATCTCATTTGTTTCCCAAAGTTAGCCTAAATAGACATTTATTCTGTCATGAGCCGCCTTGCTTATTTCAAAGAAATACAAGGACAAAAACAAATCCCAGAAAAGAGAAGACCTACAAAAAATAGTGAAATAAAATTTTAATATAGCTTTGAATCAGTGTGATTTTTAAAATCAGAGTAAGTATGGCAACATTTTTTTTCAGTGTCATAAAAACTATTCCTTAAACTGTTCTAGAGTTAACTACGACTGACAATTTTATTCATTTAGGAATCCTAAATGAACTTTCTTGAGTATGCTTCAGAGTTAAGCAATCATGTGACAGTCTACGTATCTAATGTTTGTTCCTGCTGTAGTTGTACTATCTGTTATGCAGACAGACAGACACAATTAAATTCCCCAAGAGACTAAATGGTAGCCAAGAAGAGGAAGTCGTGACTGCTGGCAGTACATTGTCACTCACCTTTCTCTAGTGGATTAATTTGCCATGAGCATTCTTCATGTCAGAAGCAAAACCATTAGGTCACCATCCAGAAAATGGACGGGAATTATATGATCTCTAGGAACTCTAATGACACAGTAATTATAATCTTCAGTAACTCAGTGGCTCAAGAGTTTTATTCATCTGTTATTTTAACTGACAGACATCTGTCTTAAATCTGTGGGCCCTGTGTGGCTATTTCAAATGCCAACAGATACAGGATAATCAAAATAAACAAAATTCAGTTTAAAATGACAGAAAAGTTTGGTTGCTATCAGAAATAAATGTAGATAATAAATAGATAATTTATAGGTAGATGATCTAGATAGAGATATAGATGATAGATAAATATTGATAATAGAGAAATACTCTATCTTTTATATAGCCTCTGACATCATTAATAAGTCTTTTTTTTTTTTTTTTCTGCGTTGGGTCTTCGCTGCTGCACGTGGGCTTTCTATAGTTGCAGCAAGTGGAGGCTACTCTCTGTTTTGGTGTGTGGGCTCTAGGCTCAAGGGCTTCAGTAGTTTTGGCACACAGGCTCAGTAGTTGTGGCACATGGGCTTAGTTGCTCCATGGTATGTGGGATCTTCCTGGACCAAGGATCAAACCCGTGTCCCCTGCACTGGCAGGTGGATTCTTAACCACTACATCACCAGGGAAGTCCCCATAATAGGTCTTTACTGACTGGTGCTTTTGACTACTGTAGTAGCTTCCTACAGAATTTCCTTTAGTCTTGTCTTTCTACCCTTCACCCTACCCTCCATATCAACACTAGTAAATCATTTAAATAGTATTTTGAGGGTGTCCTTTCAAAATAAGGGTCTTCAGACTTCATAATCTTCTGCACACCAGCTTCTCCAGCCATGTTTCTTCTGCACTGACATAGACATACTTAATGTTCCCCTCAGCTTGACTAAACTTTTAAACAACTTCTTCCTGACTGTAGGCCTCAACCTCCCTTTCCTTAGAGCATTTACTTAAGATAACTTGCAATTGCAATTCTTTTCCCCTGCCCCATTTTGTTATAAATCTTCTCCCAACCTCCTGCCAGGTTTATAACCCAGGAATGTCTTTCTCAAGGACCTGAGATCCATCCCTTTGAAAAATAATTAAGGAGATAAGTCCCCTGTCTCCCAGTCTCTTGGATAAGGTAGGAGCCTAACTGCTAAGCACCAACTAGCAAACACAGATGGCTTAATCACATTGACCAATCTCCTTTCTAAACCCTCCCAGTACTGTTCCAATAGCTCACTCTAGTGCTTAAAAACCATTACCAACACGCCCGCTTTTCTTATTTTTTATTTTTAACATCTTTATTGGAGTATAGTTTTACAATGGTGTGTTAGTATCTGCTTTATAACAAAGTGAATCAGCTATACATATACATATATCCCCATATCTCTTCCCTCTTGCATCTCCCTCTCACCCTCCCTATCCCACCCTTCTAGGTGGTCACAAGGCACCGAGCTGATCTCCCTGCAAACACTTCCGCTTTTGTTTCAGTGTAGTTTAATTCGATCTTTCTCCTTATTACAATAGTTTCAATCCCTATTGCAATAATCTTGAATAACGTTTTTCTTGCCTGCTTAACTGAATTGGATACAAGTTTTCTTTGACAGCACTTACTCTATGCTTTCCATTTCTCACGCCTCTTTGGGTGTCCTCACCAGTCCTCCTTTTCTGAGATTCCAATTATTCTTCAAGGCCTACAGCACAGGTATTTCATGTGAGTACAATTACTGTATGGAAATTTACATGGGGATAAGGGAGAGACTATTTAATTTGTTTTTCAAGGTTTACTGTCCAAAAATGTAAAACAAGATCAACAATTTTGCAGTACATGAATTAGACATCCTCTCTTACAATACTCAGTATTCAGATATTAGAAGAATGGAGAAAGATGTCTTTTCTTTTCTAGTAGTTAGAAGGACATTTCTTGGGTTTGCAATCTTCTTATGTCACTTAGAAAGGAGAAAAATGAATTAAAGCACTGTGAAATTTGTCTTGCTTGCTGAAACATTTTTCAGTTACTTAAAAGACAAAGGAGACTGTCATCTTCTCTCTCACCAGGCAACTTCACTGCAAATGACTTTGTTATATCACTGAATACAGAACTCTGCTGAGCAGCAGATAGAAATATTGATGTCTATGGAAAAGTGAAACAGGACTCCTTGATATTTTATGTCTGGCACTGTAAGGAAGTTTACTTACAAGAAAAGTTTATTGTGATGCTCATCAGGCATCTAATGTTCAATTTTTTTCCATACAAAAATATATAATTATGTGAAGCGGTATATATGTACATCTGAGTAGAAAAGGATAACACAGTGGGGAATGAGGGCAAGAATTAGAGAGAAGTTATTTGTTATTTTTTCTTTCATCCTGAGGTTTGACAGAGGAAAAATTAAAACCGTTAATACCACAAATCTGTAAATTAATAGTTGAAAGAGAATATTAAGAGCTCATTAAAAAGAGTTTTCTTTATTCCTCTAACATTCAACAGGTAATCTGTTTTCATGTTCTATGAATCTACATAAAATTTATCCCAAATTTCCCACTATTCAGGGTCATTATGAACATGCCCCCACATTCTCTGTACTGGACTCCTGCGATAATTTCAAAAGTGGTATTCCTGCTTCCCTTCTTTCCTTCTAAAAACTGTTTGCTACCTGGCAGTGAATGTCACCGTGTCAAAATAGTATCACACTTTAGTAAAAGAAAAATCATGTCACAGCCCTGCTCAAAAACCTCCAAATCTATCCACAGAAATCTTAATCACTTGTGCTTCCCTGGTGGCTCAGTGGTTGAGAGTCTGCCTGCCGATTCAGGGGACGTGGGTTCGTGCCCCAGTCTGGGAAGATCCCACATGCCGCGGAGCAGCTGGGCCCGTGAGCCGTGGCCACTGAGCCTGCGTGTCTGGAGTCTGTGCTCCACAACGGGAGAGGGCACAACAGTGAGAGGCCCACGTACCACAAAAAAAAATAAATAAATAGGAAAGAAATCTTAATCACTTAACCATGGGCTAAAAGGCACTACATGATATTCCTCATATCTTCTCCAAAATTATTACCTTTCATTTTTTCCATTAGGCTCTCTACTCAGGCCAAACTGGACTTATTTCTATTCCTCAGAGGCAACTGTCAAGAATATCCCTCCCAGAGATTTCCATATGATTCACTTTCTTGCTTCATTTAGGATTCTGGTCAAATATTTCTCTTTTTAAAATATATCATTCTTCTCACCAAGTCACCTTCTAACTTGTAATCTTTCTTTATTGTTTTTACAGTACAATTTACTCCTCAAATAATAGTATGAAAAGAATAATCAGATTGCATCACTTCTTAGCCACACACCCCCAATGGTTGCTTCCCTTTGCACTAAGAATAAAACCCACAATGCCTTCCCTGTAAAAATAGAGGTGGTACATAATAAAGATCTTCCCATTTCTGTGAACTACTCATCACTCACCACACTATCTACACACTTCAACCTTTCCAGCAATTCTGATATTCTTGCATGTTTTGAACATACAAAGCTAGTTCTTGTTTTAGGGTCATTGCATGCTTATTCTTTCCTTAAATTGAGGTCTAGCACCACTTCTCTATTGAGGCCTTCCTTAAGCACAGTATCAGAATACTACTTCACAGAACTCTCCATTACCTTACCTCACTTGTTTATTTTTCATGGCATTTATAATTACCTTACATGTTAAACATATTTTTGTTGTTGTTGATTTCTGCATATCCCAATAGGATGAGAGTAACAGTTTTGGCTCTCTGGCTTATCACTGTATCTTTGGCTTTTAGGAACACTGCCTGCCACATAATAGGACCTCAGTAAGTATGTTGATTTAATAAAATATATGTTTATTCATAGGCAATTTTCTTTAAATACTGCACATGAAAAATTGTCAGGAGCACACAAATTTTCTTGGAATTATATCACTTTTGAAGAATAATGTATTTTTTAAATAATTTGACTGGCTTTTCTTTTGGGTAACTCAGTTTATCATGACATTTGTTTAAGAAAACAGTAGATAACATGTAACTTCAATTAAAAAAAAAATGACCCCCTTGATCTCTGAAATTTCATTCTTGAAATAGCATTGTAAGATGCTAGTACAGTTGGCAGTTCATAATTGCATATTTGCATATTTTCATAGACTCAACCAACCGTGGATTGAAAATATTAAAAAAAAAAAAAACTCAAAGTTCCAAAATGAAAAACTTGAATTTGCCACATGCCGGTGACTTACATAGCATTTATAATGAGCTAGGTAACATAAATAATCTAGAGATGATTTAAAGTATATGGGAGGATGTGTTTAGGGTACATGCAAATACTATGTCATTTTATATAAGGGACTTGAGCATCTGTAGGTTTTTGAGCCAGTCCTTTGCAGGCGTCTTGGAACAAGTCTCATATGTATACTGAAGGAAGGCAGAACAAGTAACAGCCATAAAACCATTTAACATTCAATTTATTTTCTTCTCTGTCACTGAATATAATATTTGATGATTTATTTAGTATCTGTTTCTTTCACTTTGACCTCTTTATTAAACTTCAACTTACTACAGTTTATATCCAATTGACTCTCTTTTAATCACCTCAAAATCAACAGATCAAAAAGCAAAATGCTGGGCTTCCCTGGTGGCGCAGTGGTTGAGAGTCCGCCTGCCAATGCAGGGGACATGGGTTCGTACTCTGGTCCGGGAAGATCCCACATGCCGCAGAGCGGTTGGCCCCGTAAACCATGGTCACTGGGCCTGCGCATCCAGAACCTGTGCTCTGCAACGGGAGAGGTCACAACAGTGAGAGGCCTGCATACCACAAAAAAAAAAAATGCTATCTTTCCCATATCCACCCTCGCTTCTCCTCTTGTTTTGCCTTTTCTTCTGTTTTGTTTTTGTTTTTTTTAATCTTACCTCAATGAATGGTATTTAAAGTGAACCCAGCTGTCAAGCAAAACACATAAGTCATTCTTAATTCTATTTGGTTTTCCCACTGAATATTTTATACACAACTGTAATCATTTAAAAATGCAATCCTAGATTTACAAATCTGAACAAAATATATAAAACAATAATTTTCATTTGTTGAACAACAGGCAGTTCAGGGCTGTAAAAGAATGAAACAAATTAGATGAGCCCTACTATTACTATAGCTTTTTAATTGGAGACATTTTCTAGACTATGGTACAGGAAGGCCCCAGGAGCAAAGCACAGTGGTCTTGCTGACTAGAGGAAAAAATATTAGCTTTCATAAAGTTGGAGTAACTGGAATTTGTAGGACTGAGTAACATTAAGATATATATGCAGAGAAAAGAGCTCCAAAAATCTGCCTATGGGGGCTTTCCTGGTGGTGCAGTGGTTGAGAGTCCGCCTGGCAATGCAGGGAACACGGGTTCGTGCCCCGATCCGGGAGGAACACACGTGCCGTGGAGTGGCTGGGCCCGTGAGCCATGGCCACTGAGCCTGCACATCCGGAGCCTGTGCTCCACAACGGGAGAGGCCGCAACAGTGAGAGGCCCGCATAACGCAAAAAAAAAAAAAAAAAAAAAAAAAAAAATCTGCCTATGGGTCTTAAATTCCTTGCTGATTAATAATTTAGACATGCCAGGACAATGGGCAAAGAAAAAATCACCAGGGAAAGAACAACTATTGAGGAGCCATAAGTTGAATAACTATTACAGTTCACATAGAGCTAATATATGAGTACTAACTAGCAAGTGTGGAGAGACTTCACTGAACAGCCAAGGAAATTAGTTGAGATCCTGGAATGACCACACCTTAAGTTATAAGATAATGGGTGAAACAAGCCATTGATTATTATAGTTTTTGCTACATTTATGCTAAAAAAGCATAAAAAAATAAGCCCATACACTCAAGACTATCTACAAAAACTGCCTGTTTAAATAAACTCTAACACCCTTTAAAGGTATACAAAAAAAAAAAAAGACATTCAAAAACATAACATTCACAATGTCCACATCCAGTTTAAAATTACTGGACATAAAGAAACAAGAAAAAATGATCTGTAAGCAGTAGATAAATATTGACATAAAGGCATACATGAGCAAGTTGTTAAACTCAGAAGGTAAAATTTTAAAACAGTTGTTATGAATATATTAAAATATTTAGACACAGACACACATAAGGAGACAATACAGAAGAAAATGAAAAAATATAAGAGAACAAAATAGAATCTCTAGAATGGGATAAATAAATATCTGAAATTTAAAAATAAGCACTGGATATAACTAATAGCAGTTTAAACAATAAATAAAGAAAGGTTGGTTAACTTAAATAATCTGACTATAATGAAGCACAGAAATATTGGACTCCCAGAAGGAATAGATGATAATATAAAATATTTCAAGTAATAATGGCTATACAATTTTTCAGATATAATAAAAATATCAACCCACATATGTAAGGATCATAACAAATCTCAAGCAGAATGAACACAAAGAGAATTCATCAAGAGGCGTGATAAATTACTAAAAACAAGAAATAAAGAAAAACATTTAAAATCAGCCAGAAGAAAAAGATACTATACATCTAATATATGTACAACTCTCCAACAGGGTAACATCTCCTTTTACTCCATATTTTATAATCTCAAGCAAGTGCCTTTCATGGAAAATTCTAACCTGAAAACAAGTGGGGAAGAGGATATAGTAAGTTATTCCTAATGTTCCTTCAGCTATGGTTAGTTGTCCATAGAAAGGAAAGGAAATGATGTAAGTTGACTTGCAATCATTTGATTGAATCTAATGATGAAATAGTTCACTTCTCTTTTGATACCCACTGCATACAGGTACCAGGTGCTAACAGTTTTCATATATTGATATTAATGTTTGTGTATTAAATTTGTTATGTGTTCATATTAATACAATGCTTGTGTTTAAAGGGGAGGTATTTATCTGGGGAATATAGTCTATTCTATTCATTTTCTTAGTGAAGAATTTCACAATTCCCCAAAATAAAAAGACATGCTCTATTCCCTTTTTTAAAAATTTATTTTATTGAAGTATAGTTGATTTATCATATTGTGTTAATTTCTGTTGTACAGCAAAGTGATTCAGTTAAAAATACTTATATATTTTCATGTTCTTTTCCCTTAGGGCTCATTACAGGATATTGAATATAATTCCCTGTACTATACAGTAGGACATTGTTATTTATCCATTCTATATATATAATAGTTTGCACCTGCTAGTCCCCAACTTCCTTCACTCTTCCTCCCCCTTGTAACCACAAGTGTGTTCTCTATGTCTGTGGGTCTGTTTCTATTTTGTAGATATGTTCATTTGTGTCATACTTTAGAATCCACATATAAATGTGTTTCTCTTGCTGACTTACTTCACTTAGTATGATATTGTCTAGGTCCATCCATGTGGCTGTAAAGGGTATTATTTCATTCGTTTTTATGGCTGAGAAGTATTCCATTTTATATATATATATACACACACACACACATATATATATATATCACATCATTTTAAAATTTAAATAATTTTTATTGAAGCATAGTTAATTTACAATGTTGCATCAAACTCTGCTGTACAGCAAAGTGACTCAGTTATACACATATTTATATTTTTTTACATATTCTTTTCCATTATGGTTTATCACAGGATATTCAATATATTTCCCTGTTCTATACATTAGGAATTTATTGTTTGTCCATTCTAAATGAAATAGTTTGCATCTACCAACCCCAAACTCCCAGTCAATCACTTTCCCTCCACCCTCCCCCTTGGCAACCACAGGTTTGTTCTCTATGTCTATGAGTCTGTTTCTGTTTTGTAGATAGGTTCATTTGTGCCATATTTTAGATTCCACATATAAGTGATAGCATATGGTATTTGTCTTTTTTTTTATGACTTACTTCACTTAGTATGATAATCTCTAGTTGCATCAATATTGCTGCAAATCGCATTATTTTGTTCTTTTTTATGGCTCAGTAGTACTTCATTATATATATGTACCACATTTTCTTTATCCATTCTTCTGTTGATGGACATTTAAGTTGTTTCCATGTTTTGGCTACTGTGAATAGTGTTACTATGAACAAAGGAGCACATGTATCTTTTTGAATTATAGTTTTGTCTGGGTATATTCCCAGGAGTGGGATTGCTGGATAATATGGTGATGTTATTTTTAGTTTTCTGAGGCATCTCCACACTGTTTTCCATAGTGGCTGTACCAACTTACAGTCCCACCAACAGTGCTGGAGGGTTCCCTTTACTCCACATCCTCTCTAGCATTTTTTATTTGTAGACTTTTTAATGATGGCCATTCTGACCTGTGTGAGGTGGTGTTTCATTGTAGTTTTGATGTGCATTTCTCCAATAATTAGTTACATTGAGCATCTTTTCATGTGCCTACTGGCCATCTGTATGTCTTCTTTGGAGAAATGTCTCTTAAAGTCTTCTGCCAATTTTTCAATAGGGTTGTTTGTTTTTGTTGTTGTTGTTGAGTTGTATGAGCAGTTTGTATATTTTGGAGATTAAACCCTTGTCTGTCACATCATTTGCAAATATTTTCTCCCATTCTGTATGTTGTCTTTGTGGGGTTTTTTAAATGGTTTCCATCGTTGTGCAAAAGCTTGCAAGTTTGCTTAGCTCCCATTTGTTTAATTTTGTTTTTATTTCTATTGCCTTGGGAGACTGACCTAAGAAAACATTATAGAATTTATATCAAAGAATGCTTGGCCTATGCTCTCTTCTAGGAGTTTATGGTGTCATGTCTTATGTTTAAGTTTTAAGCCATTTTGAGTTTATTTTTGTGCATGGTGTGAGGGTGTGTTCTAACTTCATTGATGTATATGCAGCTGTCCAACTTTCCCAGCACCACGTGCTGAAGAGACTTTTTCCCATTCTATATTCTTCCCTCATTTGTTGAAGAGTAATTCACCAGAGGTGTGTGAGTTTATTTCTGGGCTCTCTATTCTCTTCCATTGACTCATGCCTATTTTTATACCAATACTATATTGCTTGATTACTGTAGCATTTTAGTATTGTCTGAAGTCTGGGAGAGTTATGTTTCCTACTTTGATTTTTTTCCTCAGGGTTGATCTAGCAATTCTGTGTTTTCTAGTGTTTCATATAAATTTTTGGATTACTTGTTCTAGTGAAAATTGTGAAGAATAATTTTTCTTCTTTTCTGTGAAAAATGTCAAGAATAATTTGATAGGGATCACATTAAATCCATAGATGGCTTTGGGTAGTATTCCCATTTTAACAATATTAATTCTTTCTATCCAAGAGCATGGGATATCTTTCCATTTCTTTAAATCCTCTTTTATTTGCATTATTAATGTTTTATATTTCCTTGGTCAGGTTTATTCCTAGGATTTTTCTTGTGGGGGAGGTGATTTAAAAGGTATTGTTTTTTTACATTCCTTTTCTGGTACTTCATTGTCAGTGTAAACAAATGTAACTGATTTCTGAATGTTAATCTTCTATCCTGCTACTTTGCTGAATTCACTTATCAGATCTAGTAAATTTTATGTGGAGTCCTTAGGGTTTTCTGTATATAGTATCATGTCATCTGCATATAGTGACAATTTTACCTCTTCCCTTCCAATTATGATATATTTTATTTCTTTTTCTTGTCTGATTGATATGGCTAGGAATTCCAATACTATGTTGAAGAGAAGCAGTGAGAGTGAGCATCCTTGTCTTGTTCCAGATTTTAGTGGAAGGCTTTCGGTTTTTCATCATTGAGTATTCTATTGGCTGTGGGTTTGTCATAAATGGTTTTTATTATGTTGAGGTATGTTCCCTCTCTTCCCACTTTGGTAAGAGTTTTTATTATGATTGGATGTTGAAATTTTTCAGATGTTTTCTCTGCATCTATTGATATGATCATGTGGTTTTTAACTTTTCTTTTATTAATGTGGTGTATTACATTCATTAATTTGTGCATGTTGAACCATCCTTATGAACCTGGGATGAATCCCTCTGGGTTGTGGCATATGATCTTTTTTATATGTTGTTGGATTCAGTTTGCTAATATTTTGTTGAGAATTTTTGCATCTATATTCATCAAAGGTATTGCTCTGTAATTTTCTTGTTTGGTGGTGTCTTTGTCTGGTTTTGGTATAAGGATGATGGTGGCTTCATAGAATGTCTTTGGGAGTGTTTTCTTCTTTTCAATCTTTTGGAAAAGTTTGAGAAGAATTGATATAAGTTCTTCTTTCCATGCTTAGTAGAATTCACCTGTGAAGCCATCTGGTCCTGGACATTTGTTTTTAGGATGTTTTTGTTTGTTTGTTTCATAGATTCTATTTCACTTCTAGTGATTGGTCTGTTCAAATTATCTATTTCTTCTTGATTCAATTTTCGTGGCTGTGTTTCTAGAAAGTTGTCCATTTCTTCTAGGTTGTCAAATTTGTTGGCATATAACTCTTTGTAGTATTCTCTTATGGTTTTTCATATTTCTGCAGTGTTAGTTAAGATTTCTCTTTTCATTTCTTTTTTTTTTTGTTTGTTTCTCTCTCTTTTCTACGTGGTGAGTCTGGCCAAAGGTTTGTCAATTTTGTTTACCATTTCAAAGAACCAACTCTTGGTTTTGTTGATTTTTACTATAATTTTAAAATTTTTTTTAAGATTGTTTTGATGTGGGTGGTTTTTAAAGTCTTTATTGAATTTGTTGCAATTTTGCTTCTGTTTTATGTTTTTTGTTTGTTTGTTTTGGGCCACGAGGCATGTGGGAGCTTAGCTCCCCAACCAGGGGTTGAACCCACACCCCCTGCATTGGAAGGTGAAGTCTTAACCACTGGACTGCCAAGGAAGTCCCTGTTTTTTTTTTAATCTCTATTTTATTTATGTTCTCACTGTTCTTTATTATTTCCTTCCTTCTGCTGAATTTAGGTTTTGTTTGTTCTTCTTTTTCTAATTCTTTTAGGTGGTAGGCTACATTACTTGAGATTTTTCTTGTGTTTTGATGAAGGTCTGTATCACTATAAATTTCCCTCTAAAAACTGCTTTTTGCTGTGTCCTATAGATTTTGTATGGTTGTGTTTTCATTGTCATTTGTCTCAATGTATTTTTAAATTTCCTTTTTGGTTTCCTCATTGACCCATTGGTTTTTTAATAGCATGTTATTTATTCTGCATGTAATCTTTCTTTTTTCCCATTTCTTTTCCTGTGGTTGACTTCTAGTTTCATGCCATTGTGGTCAGAGAAATTCTTGAAATAATTTCTATACTTTAAATTTGTTGAGGTCAGTTTTGTGTCCTAGGATGTGGTCAATCCTAGAGAATGTTTGTTGTGCACTGGAAAAGAATGCATATTCTGTGCTTTTTGGATGCAGTGTCATGAAAATATCATTTAAGTCTATCTCTTCTATTATATAATGTAGGGCCTCTGTTGCCTTATTGATTCTCTGTCTGGACGATCTGTCCATTGATGTGAGTGTGATGTTAAAGTCTCCTATTATTATTGTATTCCTATCCATTTTTCCCTTTATGTCTTTTAATATTTGTTTTATGTATTTGGGTGCTCCTATATTAGGTGCATATATGTTGATGAGAGTAAGATTCTCTTCTTGTATTGATCCTTTTATCATTATATAGTGTCCTTCTTTGTCTTTCTTTATAGCCTTTGCTTTAAAGTCCATTTTGTCTGATATGATTATCCTGCTTTCTTGCATTTCCATTGCATGAAATATCTTTTTCCATCCCCTCACTTTCAGTTTATGTGTGCCCTTTGTGTTAAAATGTGCCCTTTGTGTTACAAGTGCTCTTGTAGGCAGCATATTGTAGGCTCTTTTTTTTTTTTTATCCATTCTGCCACTCTGTGCCTTTTGATTGGAGCATTCATTTCATTGACATTTAAGGTAATTATTGATACATATGTATTTGTTGTCATTTCGAACCTTGTTTCCCAGTTGATTTTTTTTTCTTTTTGTCGCTTGATGATTTCCTTTTATTTTATGCTTGTGTTCTCTTCTTTAGGTTTTTGTGAATCTATTGTATGTTTTTGATTTGTGGTTATCCTGTTTTTCAAGTATGTTAACCCCTTCCTCTATCTGCTTGCTTTAGACTGATATTTAGGATAAAACACATTCTAAAAAAAAAAAAAAAAAAGGAAGAAAGAAAGAAAGAAAAAGAAATGGAAAAGAATCTGTATTTTCTTATTCTCCTTCCCCACGTTTTATGATTTTGTTGTCCCTTTTTACATCTTCGAGTTTATCCTTTTGTTGTTCCTTCTGTTTATCATTGTCTCCACAAATAGCTTTTTTCCCTTTTGATCTGTATACTGAATAATTTAAGTGTTTTACTTTCCAATTATGATTTCCTCCTTCCTATTTCTTCTTGTTTCTTTCTAGGTGGAGATGACCTTTCAATATTTCTTTTAGGATAGGTTTAGTATTGCTGTATTCTTTTAGTTTTTGCTTGTCTTAGAAATTCTTTATTTCTCCTCCTATTCTAAATGATAATCTTTCTGAGTAGAATATTCTAGGTTGCAGATTTTTCTCCTTCAAGACTTTGAGTATGTTTTGCCACTCCCTTCTGGCCTGCAGTGTTTCTGTAGAGAAATCAGCTGATAACCTTATGGGGGGGGGTTCGCTTGTAAAGAACTCTTTGCTTTTCCCTTGTTGCCTTTAGAATCCACTCCACTCTTTAATTTTGTCATTTTTATTATAATATGTCTTGGTGTAGGTCTGTTTGGGTTCATCTTGTTTGGGATCCTCTGTGCTCCCTGTATCTAGATATCTGTCTCCTTCTTTAGGTTTGGGAAATTTTCTGCCACAGTTTTTTCAAATACATTTTCAATCTCCTTTACTCTTTCTTCTCCTTTTGGAATCCCTATTATGTGTAGATTGGCCTGCTTTATATTATCCCATAGGTCTCTTATATTGCTTTCATTACTTTTCATTTGGCTTTTTGTCTGCTGTTTTGATTGGGTAATTTCCATTAGTCTGTCTTCCAGATCACTTATTCTTTCTTCTGTATCATTCATTCTGCTATCCATTACCTTGAGCTCAGCTTTCATCTAGGCAAATGAATTTTCTAATTTGTCGTGGCTCCTCCTTATAGTTTCTAGTTCCTTTTTACAGTAATCTTCATTTCTGTTGATAGTCTTTCTTAATTCCTTCAGTATTTTCATTACCTCCTTTTTAAACTCAGTGAAGAGGTCTGTTTCATTGTTTGTTCCTTCAGGGGAATTTTCTTGGACTTTTAACTGAGTGGTTCCTCTGCTTCATTATTTTGCTTGTATTTCTCTTAATCTGTGAATTTAGGAGAAACAATTACCTACTGTAGTCTAGGAGGGCTATTTATAAGCTGGAGCATCCTTGTGTAGCCTGTGTGGGTTTAATAATTTTTTGGCATGAGGGCTGTTTTTGGTTGGGATGCTTGTCATCTCTTTCACCAGGTTGTGCTGGCTGTTATTGCCTTGCTAGGTGTTGTGCAGGTGCACAGGTGCATGGCTTGCACAGGATTCCAGGAAGGGGGTGGCTGTCGGTGGCTCCTGGTTTCAGGCCACTCTTCATTGGTGGCGGCGTGCTGCACACCCACAGGGAAGTTAGCCCTGGGCTGTGGAACCCTAGGCAGCTGTGGCAGTGGGTTGCATGCAGCAAGCGAGGTGGGGGCATTGCTTGGCACAGGATGGTAGGGCCTTTGGCAGTGGCAGTGGGCCATGTGCTCTCCCAACAAAGTTGGTCCCAGATTACAGGACCCTTGGCAGTGGTGGGCAATGCTGGCTCCTGGGAATTTGGGAACAGTGACCTGCACCTGCTCACAGGACCCTTGATGGTGGCAGTGTCTGTGGTCAGTGCCAACCTCTGGAGTCCAAGATGGCAGCCGCAGCTTATGCCTGCTCCTGGAGCTAGTGTAGATGGTGCCCTGCCACATGTGAGTGCATAGAGAAAAATCCCCTATGGCGGACCTGCTCCTTTCCTCACGTGTCCCACAACAATTATCCTTTGCCTCTCTGGTGGGCCCAAATTTATTTCTGGACTCCTTAGTTGTGGTGTGCTACACCCTAGCCCCCTCAGGCTGTCTTCATACAGCCAACCCCAGACTTCTCCTCATGGTCTGACCTCCAAAGCCCAAGCCTCAATACCCAACCCCCACCTGCCCCAGAGGGTGAACAGACAAGCATCTCAGGCTGGGAAGTGCTGTTCAGCTCTGACCCTCTGTGCAGGTCCCTCTCCACTTTGCCCTCCACACACCTGTTTCTGCACTCTCATCTGAGGCTACAAAGTTCCACCTCTGTCCCTGCCAGTGAAGGGACTTCCCAGTGTATGGAAACCTTTCCTCTTTCACAGCTCCCACACAGTGGCACAGATCCCATACCAATTCTTTACTTTTTTATTTTTTTCTTTTTCCCTACACAGCTATGTGGAAAGTTTCTTTCCCTTTTTGAAGTCTGAGGTCTTCTGCCAGCATTCACTAGATGTTCTGTGAGAGTTTTTCCACATGTAGATATATTTTTGATATATCTGTGGGGAGATGAACTCCATGTTCTACTCCTCTGCCATCTTGATCACATCTATGAAGACATGCTCTATTCTCTTGAATTCAGAAGGCTTTTAATTTTACACCCAATGTCTAACCCATTGTCTGACACATATTTTCAGATATTTGTACAATTAGTGAACAAATAAATGTATCTTTAAATTTAAACACAGCTTCCTTTGCATTGGAAATGAAAATCTATTTTTTTTAACTCTCTAAAATCCCCTTGAGTGTATTCCATGCCCAAAGGATAAGGTCCATGTCCAGTTTTTGTCTCTACAAGAATTTTATCTCTATTTTTTGTCTTTGACTTCTCCATTTACCTGAAACATTACTTTTCCTTTGACTGTCTTCTTTCCACCCAGTATGCAACCACACTAAATTAGAAGTCCCTTGCTAAATGCATCCTTCAGAGTATCCTCCACTTCTTTTATCAGAATATTTGATGAACTTTATCTTAACTACTTATTGTAATTGCTTTATTTTTCTCAGAGTTGGATTTACCATGAAGCAAATGAATCTTAAGACTCCAGGTCCCTTACTTAATGGGGCCACATTCAAGACCCTAAATATTGAGTACTAAAAAATAAAAGATCATTTAAAATTAGTCTCTGTACATGAAATCTGAAATTCACTGAATTTTTGTAGCTGACATATAAAATAATCTTGATAGGGGTTTTACTAAATTTTACAACAATTCTACAATATATCTGATATTACCAAAGATAATTTCAGAAGGTGAAAGAAACATTAGTTAACTATAATAAAATGAATAACCTTGCTAGAGCAAAAACTGAGGTGCATGTGTACATTATTTTAGATATCATTTTTTGCCTGTTTATTTTTATTGAAATATAGTTGACATACAATATTAGTTTCAGGTGTACAGCATACTGATTCAGTATTTTTGTAGATTATACTCCATTATAGGTTATTACAAGATAATGGCTCTAATTCCCTGTGCTATACAGTATATCCTTGTTGCTTATCTATTTTATATGAAGAAGTTTGTATCTGTTAATCACATACCCCTAATTTGTACCTTGCCCCTTCCCTTTGGTAACCACAATTTTGTTTTCTATATCTGTAAGTCTATTTCTGTTTTGCCTATACATTCATTCTGTATTCTTGTTTTAGATTCCTCCTAGTGATATCATACAGTATTTGTCTTTCTTTGTCTGACTTATTTCACTATGCATAAGTTCTCTAGGTCCATTCACATTGCCGAAAATGGAAGATGTTCATCCTTTTTTAATGGCTGAGTAATGTGTATACCATATCTTCTTAATCCAATTGTCTGTTGATGAACACTGGGTTACTTCCATGTCTTGACTACAATAAATAGTGCTGCTATGAGCGTTGCAGTAAATGTATCTTTTTGAATTAGTGTTTTCATTTTCTTTGGATATATACCCAGCAGTGGAATTGCTAGATAATATGGTAGTTCTATTCTTTAGTTTTTTGATGAACCTCTGTACTGTTTTCCATAGTGGCTGCACCAATTTACAATCCCACCAACAATGTGCTAGAGTTGCATTTCTCCATTCTCAGCAATCTTTTTTTTAATATAACTTTATTTTATTATATTTGTTTATTTATTTTGGCTGCATTGTGCCTTCATTGCTGCACACGGGCTTTTTTCTTGTTGCAGTGAGTGGAGGTTACTCTTTGTTGTGGTGCACAGGCTTCTCATTGTGGTGGCTTCCCTTGTTGTGGAGCATGAGTTCTAGACATTCAGGCTTCAGTAGTTGTGGTACAGGCTCAGTAGTTGTGGCTCATGGGCTCTAGAATATAGGCTCAGTAGTTTGTGGCACACAGGCTTAGTTGCTCCATGGCATGTGGGATCTTCCTGGACCAGAGTTTGAACCCATGTCCCCTGAATCTGCAGGTGGATTCTTAACCACTGTGCCACCAGGGAAGCCCTCTCTCCAACCTTTTTTATTGACTTTTTGATGATAGCCATTCTGACAGGTGTGAGGTGATATCTCATTGTAGTTTTGATTTGCATTTCCCTGATGATTAACAATGTTGAGCAACTTTTCATGTGCCTGTTAGCCATGTTTATGTCATCTTTAGAAAAACGTCTATTTGGGCCTCCTATCCATTTTTGATTAGGATATTTGTTTTTTATATTTTCTGATATTGAATTGAATGAGCCATTGTATATTTTGCATATTAACTGCTTATCAGTCACATCATTTGCAAATATTTTCTCTCATTCAGTAGATCAACTTTTCATTTCATTGATGGTTTATTTTGATGTACCAAAACTTTTCAGTTTAATTACATTCCATGTATTTATTTTCACTTTTATTTCTTTTACCTTATGAGTCTGATCCAAAAAATATTGCTATGATTTATGTCAAAAAGTGTCTGCCTATGTGCTCTTCTACAAGTTTTATGGTTTCTGTTCTTACATTTAGATCTTTAAGCCATTTTTCTTTCTTTTTTTTTTTTTAAATATGGTATGAGGGAATGTTCTGATCTCCTTGTTTTACATGTGCCTGTCCAGTTTGCCCAGCACAACTTGTTAAGAGGCTGTCTTTTCTCCATCATATATTCTTGCCTCCTTTGTTGTAGATTAATTGACCACATGTGTGTGGGTTTATTTTTGGACTTTCTATTCTGCTCCATTGATCTCTGTTTCTCTTTGTGCCAGTAACATGCTGTTTTGCCTACTGTAGCTTTGTGATATAGTTGGAAGTCTGGGAGAGTTCTGCCTCCAGGTTTGTTCTTTTTTCCTCAAGATTCCGACAATTAGGAGTCTTTTGTGGTTCCATATGAAATTTAGGATCATTTGTTCTAGTTCTGTGAAACATGTCCTAGGTACATTGGGGATTGCATTAAATCTGTAGATTGCTTTGGGTAATAAGGCTATTTTAGCAATATTAATTCTTCCAGACCAAGAGCATGGGATATCTTTCCATTTCTTTGAATCAGCTTCAGTTTCCTTTATCAATGTTTTATAGTTCCCAGCATATGCCTTTCACCTCCTTGGTCAGGTTTATTAATAGATATTTTATTTTTTGATTCAATTTTAAAAGGATTTTTTTAACTTTATCTTATGATATTTTATTGTTACTGTAAAGAAATGCAACAGATTTCTGTATGTTAATCTTGTATCCTGCTACATTGCTGAATACACTTATTAGTTCTGTTAAATTTTAGGTGGAGACTTTAGGGTTCTCTGTACAAAGTATTGCGTCATCTGCAAATAGTGACAGTTTTACTTCTTCCCTTCCAATTTGGATACTGTCTATTTCTTTCTCTTATCTGATTGCAGTGGCTAGGACTTCCAATTCTATGTTAAATAGAAGTGGTGAGAGTGAGCCTCCTTGTCTTGTTTCTGAGTTTAGTGGGAAAGATTTCAGCTTTCCACTGTTGATTCTAATGTTGGCTGTGGGTTTGTCATAAATGACTTTTATTATGTTGAGATATATTCCCTCTATATCCACTTTGATGAGAGTTATCAGGAATGAATGTTGAATTTTGTTAAAAGCTTTTTCTGCATATATTGATATGATCGTGAGATTTTTTTTTATCCATCCTTTTGTTAATTTTGGTGTTTCACATTGATTTGTGAATGTTGAACCATCCTTGTGACAGTGAAATAAATCCAACTTGATTATGATGTAACCCTTTTTATATATTGTTGGATTTAGTTTGCTAATATTTTGTTGAACATTTTTGCATCTATATATATCAATTATATTGACCTGTAGTTTTCTGTTTTTGTAGTGCCTTTTTTTGGTTTTGGTATCAGGATAACAGTGGCCTTACTGAATGAATTTGGGAACATTATTTCCTTTTCAATTTTTTACAATATTTTGAGAAGGATAGGTATTAATTTTTCTTTGTATGTTTGATAGAATTTCCCTGCGAAGCTATCCATCCAGTCTTGGACTTTTGTTTGCTGGGAGTTTTTTTAAATTCAAATTCAATTTATCTTCTAGTGATCGGTCTGTTCAACTTGTCTGCTTCTTTTTGATTCGTTCTTGGCAGGCTGTATATTTCTAGAAATTTGTTCATTTCCTTTAGGTTGTCCAATTTCTTGGCATATAATTGTTCAGAGTATTCTCTTATAACTTTTCTTTTTAAATCTCTGGTATCACTTATTATTTCTCCTCTTTCATTTCTTATTTTTTATCTGTTTCCTTTCTTTTCTTCTTCTTTGTGAACCTGGCTAAAAATTATCATTTTAAAAAAAATCTTTTAGAAACAGAAAAGACAGCTTTGGTTTCACTGATTTTTTTTCTCTGTTTTGATCTCTATTGTATTTATTTCCTATGATTTTACCATTTTCCTTCCTTCTGCTAACTTTGGACTTATTTGTTCTTCTTTTTATAATTATTTTCCACAGTAGATTAGGTTGGTTATTTGAGGTTTTTCTTATTTCTTGAGGAAGGCCTATATCTCTATGAGCTTCCCTATTAGAACTGCTTTTGCTGAATTAATTATCATTTTTTTAGGAATAAATTTGTCATTTGAAAGTCAAGCACAAGTCAAATCATGCTTGCAGAGGTGCTGGGTGCAGCCACTTTGAATTGAAGGGACCCAAGCTGTTCTTCCACACAGGGTCCATGGAGTTGAGGTGTCAGTGTTGCAGTTCTGCACTGTGAACTCTAGTCTGACATGTTAGGTGTAAGACCTCTGCACATGGCTCCCTATAGCTTTTGTTCCCAGTTGCATGTGATACTGTTAATTGTGAAAGAAAATTTAAAATATATGCTGAGAGAGATGTTCAAGATGGCAGAAGAGTAGTATGTGGAGATCACCTTCCTTCCCACAAATACATCATAAATACATCTACATGTGGAACAACTCCTATAGAACACCTACTGAATGCTGGCAGAAGACCTCAGACTTCCCAAAACGCAAAAACTCCCCACATACCTGGATAGGGCAAAAGTAAAAGAAAAAACAGAGATAAAATAATAGGAACAGGACCTGCACCACTGGGAGGGAGCTGTGAAGGAGGAAAAGTTTCCACACAGTAGGAAGCCCATTCACTGGCAGAGTTGGCAGGTGCCCAGGGTGGGGGTGGGGGGGGAAGTTTCAAAGCCACGGAGGAGAGCACAGCAACAGGGGTGCAGTGGGGAAAGCTAGAGATTTCCTCACAGAGGATAGGTGCCGACCAGCACTCACCAGCATGAGAAGCTTGTCTGCTCACCTACTGGGACAGTTCGGGGCTGGGAGTTTAGTCTTTGGGTTCAGAGTTCAGATCTCAGGGAGAGAACTGGGGTTGGCTGTATGAACACAGCCTGAAGGGGGATAGTGCACCACTGCTAGCTGGGAGGGAGTCCGGAAAAACTCTGGACCTGCCTGAGAGGCAAGAGACCATTGTTTCCATGTGCATGAGGAGAGGGGATTCAGAGCACTGCGTAAACAAGCTCCAGAGACAGGCGTGAGCCACGGCTATCAGCATGGACACCAGAGACAGGCATGAAATGCTAAGGCTGCTACTGCAGCCACCAAGAAACCTGTGTGCAAGCACATGTCACTATCCACACCTCCCCTCTGGGGAGCCTGTGCAGCCTGCCACTACCAGGGGCCCGTGATCCAGGGACAATTTCCCCCAAGAACACATGGCATTCCACAGGCTGTTGCATTGTCATGTTGACCTCTGCTGCCACAGGCTTGCACTACATTCCATACACCTCCCTCCCTCCAGCCTGAGTAAGTCAGAGCCCCCTAATCAGGTGCTCCTTTAACCCCATCCTGTCTGAGAGAAGAACAGACACCCTCAGGTGACCTACATGCAGAGGCAGGGCCAAATCCAAAGCTGAACCCCAGGAGCTATGCAAACAAAGAAGACAAAGGGAAATTTCTCCCAGCAGCCTCAGTAGCAGTGGATTAAATCTCTACAATCAACTTGATGTACCCTGTATCTCAAGAATACCTGAATAGACAAGGAATCATCCCAAAATTGAGGCGGTGGATTTGGGAGTGACTGTAAACTTGGGGTTTTCTTTCTGCATCTAATTTGTTTCTGGTTTTATGTTTACCTTAGTTTGGTATTTAGTGTTTATTATCATTGGTAGACTGGTTTATTGATTTGGTTGCTGTCTTGTTTTCTTTTTATATATATATATATATTTTTTTTTTCATTTTTCTCTTTTTGTGAGTGTGTACGTGTATGCTTCCTTGTGTGATTTTTGTCTGTATAGCTTTGGTTTTACCATTTGTCCCAGGGATCTGTCTTTCCTTTTTTTAAATTTCTTTTTACTTTTTTTTATTTTTAATAATTATTTTCTATTTTTTATTTTAATAACTTTATTTTATATTATTTTTCTCTTTCTTTCTTTCATTTTTGCTCCCTTTTCTTCTGAGCCATGTGGCTGACAGGGTCATGGTGCTCTGGCCAGGTGTCAGGCCTGTGACTCTGAGGTGGGAGAGCCGAGTTCAGGACATTGGTCCACCAGAGGTCTCTTGGCTTCATGTAATATCAAGTGGTGAAAGCTCTGCCAGAGATCTCCATCTCAATGCTAAGACCCAGCTCCACTCAAAGACCAGCAAGCTACAGTGCTGAACACCATATACCAAACAACTAGCAAGACAGGAACACAAGCCCACCCATTAGCAGAGAGGCTACCTAAAGTCATACTAAGGTCAGAAACACCCCAAACACACCACTGGACCTGGTCTTGTCCTCAGAAACACAAGATCCAGCCTCATCCACCAGAACACAGGCACTAGTCCCCTCCACAAGGTAGCCTACACAACTCACTGAACCAACCTTAGCCGCTGGGGCCAGACACCAAAAACAATGGAACTACAGACGTGCAGCCTGAGAAAAGGAGAACCCAAACACAGTAAGTTAAGCAAAATGAGAAGACAGAGAAACACTCAGCAGATGAAGGAGCAAGGGAAAAAAACCCACCAGACCAAAAAAGTGAAGAGGAAATAGGCAGTGGATCTGAAAAAGAATTCAGAGTAATGATAACAAAGATGATCCAAAACCTTGAAAATAGAATGGAGAAAATACAAGAAACATTTAACAAGGACGTAGAAAAACTAAAGAGCAAACAGTAATGAACAACACAATAAGTGCAATTAAAAATTCTCTAGAAGGAATCAATAGCAGAATAACTAAGGCAGAAGAACAGATAAGTGACCTGAAAGATAAAATAGTGGAAATAACTACCACAGAGTACAATAAAGAAAAAAGAATGAAAAGAACTGAGGACAGTCTCAGAGACCTCTGGGACAATGTTAAATGCACCAACATTTGAATTATAAGGTTCTCAGAAGAAAAAGAGAAAAAAAAAGGGACTGAGAAAATATTTGAAGAGATTACAGATGAAAACTTCCCTAATAGTGGAGAGGAAATAGTCAATCAAGTCCAGGAAGTGCAGAGAAACCTATTCAGAATAAATCCAAGGAGAAACATGTGAAGACACATATTAATCAAACTATCAAAAATTAAATACAAAGAAAAAATATTAAAAGCAGCAAATGAAAAATAACAAATAATATACAAGGTAATCCCCATATGGTTAACAGCTGATCTTTCAGCAGAAACTCTGAAAGCCAGAAGAGAGTGGCAGGACATATTTTAAGTGATGAAAGGGAAAAAACTACAACGAAGATTACTCTACCCAGAAAGGATCTCATTCAGATTCAATGGAGAAATTAAAACCTGTATTGACAAACAAAATGTAGAGAATTCAACAGCACCAAGACAGCTTTACCACAAATGATAAAGGAACTTCTCTAAGCAGGAAACAACAGGGAAGGAAAAGACCTATGATAATAAACCCATAACAATTAAGAAAATGGTAATAGGAACATACATATCAATAAGTACCTTAAATGTGAATGGATTAAATGCTCCAACCAAAATATATAGACTGGCTGAATGGATACAAAAACAAGACACATATGTATGCTGTCTACAAGAGACCCACTTTAGACCTAGGTACACATACAGACTGAAAGTGAGGGGATGGAAAAAGATATTCCATGAAAATGGAAATGAAAAGAAAGCTGGAGTAGCAATTCTCATATCAGACAAAGTAGACTTTAAAATAAAGACTATTACAAGAGACAAAGAAGAACACTACATAATGATCAAGGGGTCGATCCAAGAAAAAGATATAACAATTGTAAATATTTATGCACCCAACATAGGAGCACCTCAGTACATAAGGCAAATGCTAACAGCAATAAAAGGGGAAATTGACAGTAACACAATCATAGTAGGGGACTTTAACACCTGACTTTCACCAATGGACAGATCATCCAAAATGAAAATAAATAAGGAAACACAAGCTTTAAATGATACATTAAACAATATGGACTTAATTGTTATTTATAGGACATTCCATCCCAAAACTACAGAATACATTTTCTTTGCAAGTGCTTGTGGAACATTTTCCAGGATACATCATATCTTGGGTCACAAATCAAGCCTTGGTAAATTTAAGAAAATTGAATTCATAACAAGTATCTTTTCCTACCACAACACTATGATAGTAGATATCAATTACAGGAAAAAAATATGTAAAAAATACAAACACTGGTAGGCTAAACTATACACTAATTAATAACCAAGAGATCACTGAAGAAATCAAAGAGGAAATCAAAAGTAGCTAGAAACAAATGACAAAGAAAACACAATGACCCAAAACTTATGTGATGCAGCAAAAGCAGTTCTCATACGGAAGTTTATAACAATACAATCCTACCTCAAGAAAGAAGAAACGTCTCAAATAAACAACCTAACCTTACACCTAAAGAAATTAGAGAAAGAAGAACTAAAAAACACACAAAGCAGAAGGAAAGAAATCATAAAGATCAGATTAGAAATACATGAAAAAGAAATGAAGGAAATGATAGCAAAGATCAGTAAAGCTGAAAGCTGGTTCTTTGAGAAGATTAACAAAATTGATAAATCATTAGCCAGACTCATCAAGAAAAAAAAGGAGAAGACTCAAAGCAATAGAATGAGAAATGAAAAAGGAGAAGTAACAACTGACACTGCAGAAATACAAAGGATCATGAGAGATTACTACAAGCAACTTTATGTCAATAAAATGGACAACCTGGAAGAAATGGACAAATTCTTAGGGAAACACAACCTTCCGAGACTGAACCAGGAAGAAGTAGAAAATATAAACAGACCAATCACAAGTACTGAAATTGAGAATGTGATTTAAAATCTTCCAAGAAACAAAAGTCCGGGACCAGATGGCTTCACAGGCAAATTCAATCACACATTTAGAGAAGAGTTAACACATATCCTCAAAATCTTCCAAAATATATCAGAGGGAGGAACCCTTCCAAACTCATTCTATGAGGCCACCATCACCTGGGTACCACAACCAGAAAAAGATGTCACAAAGAAAGAAAACTACAGGCTAATATCACTGATAAACAAAGATGCAAAAATCCTCAACAAAATACTAGGAAACAGAATCCAACAGCATATTAAAAGGATCATACACCATGATCAAGCAGGGTTTAATCCAAGAATGCAAGGATTCTTAATATAAGCAAATCAATCAATGTGATACACCATATTAACAAATTGAAGGAGAAAAACCATATGATCATCTCAATAGATGCAGAAAAAGCTATCAACAAAATTCAACACCAATTTATGATAAAAACGCTCCAAAAGTAGGCATAGAGGGAACTTACCTCAACATAATATAGGCCATATATGACAAACCCACAGCCAACATCATTCTCACTGGTGAAAAACTGAAACCATTTCTACTAAGATCAGAAACAAGACAAGGTTTCCCACTCTCACCACTATTATTCAAAATAGTTTTGCAAGTTTTACCCACAGCAATCAGAGAAAAAAAGAAATAAAAGGAATCCAAATCAGAAAAGAACTAAAACTGTCACTGTTTCCTGATGACACGACACTATAAATAGAGAATCCTAAAGATGCTACCAGAAAATTACTAGAGCTAATCAATGAATTTGGTAAAGTAGCAGGATATAAAATTAATGCACAGAAACACACTAATGATGAAAAATCTGAAAAAGAAATTAAGGAAACACTCCCATTTACTATTGCAACAAAAAGAATTAAAAACCTAGGAATAAACCTACCTAAGGAGACAAAAGACCTGTATGGAGAAAAACATAAGACACTGATGAGAAATTCAAGACGATACAAACAGATGGAGAGATATATCATGTTCTTGGATTGGAAGAATCAACATTGTGAAAATGATTATACTACCCAAAGCAATCTACATACTCAATGCAACCCCTATCAAACTACCAATGGCATTATTCACAGAACTAGAACAAAAATTTCGCAATTTGTATGGAAACACAAAAGACCCCAAATAGCCAAAGCAATCTTAAAAAAAGAAAAATGGAGCTGGAAGAATAAGGCTCCTTGACTTCAGATTATACCACAAAGCTACAGTAATCAAGACAGTATGCTACTGGCACAAAAACAGAAATGTAGATCAATGGAACAGGATAGAAATCCCAGAGAAAAACCCACACACATATCATCACAATATTTTTGATAGAGGAGGTAAGAATAAACAATGGAGAAAAGACAGCCTCTTCAATAAGTGGTGCTGGGAAAACTGGACAGCTACATGTAAAAGAATGAAATTAGAACACTCCTTAACACCATACACAAAAATAAAATCAAAGTGGTTTAAAGACATAAATATAAGGCCAGAAACTATAGGACTCTTAGCGGAAAACATAGGCAGAACACTCTATGATATAAATCACAGCAGGGTTCTTTCTGACCCACCTCCTAGAGAAATGGAAATAAAAAACAAAATAAACTAATCAACCTAATGAAACTTAAAAGCTTTTGCACAGCAAAGGAAACCATAAGACAAATAGGCAACCCTCAGAGTGAGAGAAAATATTTACAAGTAAAGCAACTAACATAGGATTAATTTCCAAGATTTATAAGCCACTCATGCAGCTCAATATCAAAAAAACAAACAACCCAATCCAAAAATGGGCAGAAGTCCTAAATAGACACTTATCTAAAGAAGATGTACAGATTGCCAAGAAACACATGGAGGAATGCTCAACATTACTAATCATTAGAGAAATGAAAATCAAAACTACAATGAGGTATCTCCTCACACGAGTCAGAATGGTCATCATCAAAACATTTACGAACCATAAGTGTTGGAGAGGGTGTGGAGAAATGGGAACCATTTTGCACTGTTGATGGGAATGTAAATTGATGCAGCCACTCTGGAGAACAGTATTTAGGGTCCTTAAAAAACTAAAAATAGAGCTACCATACGACCAGCAATCCCACTACTGGGTATATACCCTGAGAAAACCATAATTCAAAAAGAGACATGCACCACAATGTTCATTGCAGCACTGTTTACAATAACCAGGACCTGGAAGCAACCTAAGTGTTCATCGACAGATGAATGGATTAAGAAGATGTGGCACATATATACAATAGAATATTACTCAGCCATAAAAAGAACCGAAATTGAGTTATTTGTAGTGGTGGATGGACCTAGAGTCTGTCATACAGAGTCAAGTATAAGTCAGAAAGAGAAAAACAAATACCATATGCTAACACATATATATGGAATCTAAGAAAAAGAATGGTTATGAAGATTCTAGGGACAGGACAGGAATAAAGACACAGTTGTTGAAAATGGACTTGAGGACACGGGGAGGGGGAAGGCTAAGCTGGGCCGAAATGAGAGAGTGGCATGGACTTATCTATACTACCAAATGTAAAATAGGTAGCTAGTGGGAAGCAGCCACATAGCACAGGGAGATCAGCTCAGTGCTTTGTGACCACCTAGAGTGGTGGTATAGGAAAGGTGAGAGGGAGACACAAGAGGGAGGAGATATGGGGATATATGTATATGTATAGCTGTTTCACTTTGGTATAAAGCAGAAAGTAACACAACAGTGTAAAGTGATTATACTCCAATAAAGATGTTAAAAAAAAATTCATGCTTGCAAAGCAATGTTGACAATAGAAAACTCTTATCTCTTTCAGGTTCTGAGGAATAAATATGGAAGGAATAGTCAATACTCCATTCCATTATAAATTAATGATACAATGCAGGGTTATCTGTACTTCTGTTGAAATCTCTATTGACTTCTCCTGAAAAAAAACACCAGTTTTTTCTTTGGAGAACAATTTGAGGTGTTTATCTTTACATAATACTTATTATCTGCAATGAGGCAGAGTCACCTGGTATATCTGTTGTAATATATAACTTACTATTTTTCTGTCACTGGAAAGTGGGGTATTATTTGAGGGGAAATTATTCAAAAGGTGGTCTTGGGATTATGATAAAATCTATTTTGGTCACAGGTTTAAATAGGGCAAAAACTCTGGCAACATTAAGTAAAGCCATCCCTCTTCAGTTATCTCCAATAAATGTAACTAGTGAGAATCATAGTTTACTAATCCTAATTTAGATTACTGGAAGGTAAATTTTTGTATTATTATCAATTCTCACTATCACCCCCATTTTAAAATGGCCTATAATAGTGAGATCAAGATGAGGCTCTTGTACCCTTGGGCCATAGAGAGAGAAGCAAAAATTCGAAAGGCAGCAAGGAAAAACAATATAGTACATTTTAAAATATTAGCTTCCAGTTTTGCTGAGAATAAACAAAATATTCCCTTCTGAGATATTAGGGCTATCAAGAATAATCTTACATGCTGTTGATCATTGAATGTTTGATAAAATAAATAGATGAATGCTAAGAACTTGGACATAATTTAATTTTATTTACTTCTTAGCTTTTACAACTATGAAATTAGAGGTTTGAGTCAGATCATGCCTGGGATTCATTCTATTGTTAAAAATTTGATAGGATACTGTATAATGCAATATGTTCAAAATGTGCAGTGTATCAAAGTTGAAGTGTATGAGTTATCAAAAATGTATATTATAAGAATATTGATGTGATTTTTGAGGTTTTACACACATGTACGTGGCTCAGTTTCTATCTGCAAACTTTATCTGGAATGTTCTCAAGTTTTTATAGCAAAAATATAAATCTGAAAAATAATTCAATTTACTTGAGACCAAAATTCTGGATACTTGGATGGATGAGTTTTTTATGTGGTTTTCAGTATTTTTTTTAATATGTTGAAACTATACATATAGTAACTAAAATATTTTAATCTCCAAGAATGAGAAATAGGATAAAATATCAAGTTCTCAGAAGTCCATAGTATTTTAACAGGAATAATATTCAAGTTTAGTAATAACATTCAAAGGTTAAATAATATGCACTTTTTTAAGGTTTTATTATGCTCAGAATGAGTGCACACACAGTCAGAAAACACTTGGAATAAGTTAGTTGATTGTATGTTTCCTTTAAGATTAATCACAGTTTAGAACAGGTCACATACATCCATTTATTAAGGAAATTTTACCATCAAAACTTTTAATAACTGACAACTGTCCTGATGTCCTGAGTCACCTCAGTCCCTGAGAGAAATTACCTCTCCTTCTTACTAAATCACACATTATATGACAAGGCACATGATGTGTTAGTGACCACATGCTGACTGAGCAGCTGTACAAAATGAATTAAAACCAAAGTGTAAAAACATCTAGAACTGCAAACTTTTTAGAAAGGGAAATTAAAAAAAGATGTTTATGTGAACTACACAATCAAATTAAAATAGATATTTGAACATATTAAAAATTAACATTTTATAAGTTATCTCTGAATTAATAGTTATGTTTCATTATAAACATATTGCATTATATATATTACTATTTAATGGCCTGAAATTTACCCCCCAAAAGTGTGTAAATATATGACCTGGCAACATGAATAAAAATGTTATGGAAAAAATTAATAATTATTAAATTACTCAACAGGAATTTAAAAAGATCCAAACTTCAAAGGTTTTTATAGAAAGTAATCAACTGATATCAAGGGATATTAGTGCTAATAATTCTAAATATTAGAACTACATATAGTTTTTTGATCTGTATGACAATAATCAATTTATCACCTCTCAACTCCAAATTTATGCTTTAATACACACTCTGTGTTAATGGATATAATTCTTTTAAATATTTCTCCTTTATAGTGAGAACAATGTTAAGCTTTCTCAGTAGAGGTCACTAGAGGACAGGAAAGAAGTTCTCCTACATAGAAGTTGCACAATTGGTCTGCATCATGAGAGTCAGAACCGCCTCAGCTACACATATAGAATGTGTGATCTCTTGGCACCATTTCAGCCTTCACTCAGAATGGTGATCATCATACTGCAGCTATTTCAACACAAGATACTGTGTATTGCAGGACTTATGCACACCTCAGAGCCCCATATCCCTCTGCTCATCTATCCTAAGGCCCCAGAGTCTTGTAGTCCAAGGATTTCCTGACGCTGTAGCCTTGTCAATGCCATGGACCTCTTGACACAGGCATTACACATTCCAGGCCTTCTACTCACACTGATGCTCATACTCCCTCTGTATGCCTGGCCACTGGCTGTGGTTCACCTATGCCCCTTTTGTGCTCTGGAGGGTTGTTTCCTGCTTGACCAGAAACTGTGGATGAGCTCTGGGCCAAACAGGCCAGTGAACTTCTCTCCCATCCAGTGGCCTGCAACTACGTCTTCTCTACAGAGACCAAAACCTTAGCCCTGGGAAGGGGACACACTTCTAAGTATGACCTTCCCTAGGTAGTCTTCCCTCAGTTCTCATAGCTCTAAGATTTTTATATCTCACAATCACTTTTATCACTGTTTAATCATTCTTTATATTGAACTTCCTTTTTTCATATCATTGTATGGATTATGTTTCCTGATTTTATTCAGACTGATAGAAAATTGGTATCAGGAACAGTCCCAGAAGATAAGTCCCTAAAGATGAACTTTGGTATTAGTTTTGCACTTGAGCTTAAATGCAATGCTAGCTCCTTGTCAATGAGAAATTGAATGCTAGAGACCTGGCCTGCAGTGGAATCACAAAGTATCACCTGTGGTTGATTGTGAAGAAGTACCAAGTAAAGCATGTACTTTGGGAGCTCATGTGGCTGCTGTACTTGACTGTTTTGGTAGTAATGATGATGTAAGTATCATAATGTACTATAGACTCTTTTGAGCAGAAGTAGCTTGTCCTCTGTTTTCTGAAAAGTTGAGCCTTTGTGTTTGAAAACACAGTGATAGCTGCATTTGTGGAAGGTGCCTTGGATGCCGATGCTCATTTTACTCAGGGCCAACTACAATCACTCCCTGTTGCCACTAGACACATAACTAATGGTCAAACATCACCATGCTCTAGGGTATTAGATATGCCTGTAACACAGGAGTAAATAAATTAAAATGATTGCAAGAATTTCCTAATGTATTTTGGCAGAAAACTGAACAGGTGTGGGGATGGATATGAAGGGTTTTTAGAACAAAGAGGGAAGAATATAACAGTAGATTATAACAGTGGATTAATTGATATGGGCACACTTTCTACAGATTTGAGATTTATATCACATCTTTTATTTTTTAAAAACATTGCTTCTGAATTATTTTCTCTTTTGTTCCCCTAAGAGATTTCAAGTACACCAATGTTAGAATGTTTTCCTCTTCCATTTTATCTTACCTCTTCTAAACATTCATTTTCTATGTTCCAGTTAAAATATTTTCTACTGACTTTCTCTTGTTCACTAATCTGTTCTATCTTGTTCAATTGGCTGTTATAATCTTTATTAAATTCTCAATTTCAACTAGTTTTTCTCAATTCTAAATTTCCTATTTGACTTTGTTTATATAGACCACAGTTTTCTAGTATAACTACTATAAATATAATTTTGCCATATTAATATTTAGTATTCAAAGCTAATAATTCCAAAAACTGTTATATTTTGTTCCATTTTCATTATTTTTCTTTTCCTTCTTAATCCTGGATATTTTAAGACTGGACATTGCTACGAAAAATATAAAATGTTCTGGATGATGTTGTCTTTTTCCAGGAAAGTTTCATCATATTCTCCTGCAGATGGACATAGTTAAGTTCATATTGCACTAATTCAAGGTTGTGTTGGTTTTTTTTTTAAGGTTTATCTACTTGGGATTTATATTCATTCTTAAGGTGTAGTCCTTCAGGATCACAACTAAATGTATGAGTCATTTTAATTTTGTCTAATGGCTCCAATTTCTATCTCAGAATGGTGAGACTGCCTCTTACCCTGCATATATATTGTAGACAAACCACTAAATGAAAGGACAACGTCTCTGAGCTTCTCTTCTCACTGGTATCTTAGCTCCTAATTTTTAAAAATTTTCTTGTCACTCCAGCATTGTAAGTTTATAAAAGTAAAATCTGCTGTCTTTTCACATTCTCGACAAATTCTTGGGTTGTTGGCCTTTGTTCAGTGTCATTAATTGGCAAATGCCCCCAAGGGGAAACAATGCCTTGATGACTATTTTTTCAACTCTCTGTAGTTCATTTTGTTCTGAAATCATACCTCCAAGTTATGATTGCCTTGGAAGATCTTTAATTTTTTCAATTTTTTTTTCAAGAAAATTTGGTTTTGTTGTTTTTCTAGATTGTTCATCTTCCATAAGCTACTATACTATATATGAAACCAGAAATCTCCTTGTCTTTATATTTAGGTACATCTCTATCTAAACAGTAAATTCTATTAGAGTAGACACAATGTCTATGTTTTTACATTTTAATCTGAAGTATCTTGGCACTCTGTAATAGAATTTAATTATGCATATCAGAAAGGGTAAAAGTAGACTCAAAGAAATAAAACAGAACATTGATCTAGTAAAAATTCCAAGATAAAATAGTGGGTTTGTATGAGGTGGTCTTGTGGAACTGGGCAGCAGAGATAATTAGAAATTTTTCAGTTGTCCAGGTGTGTTGCTGAGGATGGTGCCCACTAGGACAATAATCAAAGTTGTTTTACATGGGTCTCAGTACCAGCAACATCTGTGCTTCCTCTGAACAATTGTTAAGAAAGATTTTTTTGCAATGAATGTTTTACTTCTCATAAATTAGTGTGTTTATTCCTGATATAACTATTCAGGAATTCAGAAATTAATAGCAGCTTACCTTTAGTTATTCAGTTGTGCTTCTTGGGATACCATTTACATTAAGCTTTATTTTTGCTTTCTTACTATTTTTTTCTCTTGGCCTGTTTTTATTATATACATAAAACTTTCCCTCGGTGGTGTTGAATATGTAAATCTTGGTAGGTTGTTTCAAATTCTCTTTAGTAAGAAGTAAAATATATATTAATAAATACATAAATAAAGTTAAAATCAAAGGCAAAGAGAATGTGGGCTTCCATCTCCTCCTGACTTACCTATTTTTATAAACTACAGGTAAATTTACATATGATAGCTTGAGTAAGTAGTAAAAACTTCAAATATAATGGCCTGAGTGAATAAAGAACTTACTGTTTCACACTACAAGTAGCTCAGAGTCAATGAAGTACCATAGTTTTCTTCCTTGGTGTTTCTATATTGTCAGGGCTTCAGTGTTTCTACAGTTCCTCTGGCTTTCTTTCATGCTGGCTGCACATCCTCTACTCTTGTATACTCACAATATGATAACAAAAGACAGGAAGGCATTATCTCTTTTTGACACTAGGGGGAAAAAACTTTCTTACTGGAAGACTTACCTTTATGTTTCATTATTTAGGAAGTCAGATTTTTGTGTCTAAGCAGATTACTGACAAAGGGACTGTAATTTATTGATTTGTTTAGATTAATCAATATTCATCTCTTGTTACTGGGAAAGGTAACCATGAAGCACATCACTGTGTAACATATTTTAAAAAATCAAGATTCTAGAATCAAAGAAGAAAGGGAGTAATGATAATTGAGTAGAAAAAGCAGTGGTATCTACCACACTCCCTTTAAACTACCATAGTTTCTAGGATTATAACATCAATCATTGGGCTTCCCTGGTGGCGCAGTGGTTGAGAGTCCGCCTGCCGATGCAGGGGACACGGGTTCATGCCCTGGTCTGGGAAGATCCCACATGCTGCGGAGTGGCTAGGCCCGTGAGCCATGGCCACTGCGCCTACGCATCTGGAGCCTGTGCTCCGCAGCGGGAGAGCCCACAACAGTGAGAGGCCCGCATACCGCAAATAAATAAAAAATAAATAAATCATCAACCATCCATTCATTTAACAAAAATATAACTAAGCATATAATGTATCCCAGCTATAGTTCTTGAAAAAGATATAGAGCAGTTGACAAAAGCAGTAAAATCCCAGGTGGAGAGGATAGAAAAAAAATTTAGTTAGTAACGTGTAATATATAGACCATAATAAGGGCTAAGGAGAAAAAAATAAATAAAACCATGAATGAGGATATAAAGGAAATACATTTTTCTATATTGTAGCTACTGAAGACATACAAAGAAGGAAACTTTTGTTTAGAGTCTTGGAGAAATTGACAGGGCAAATGGAGTTGATGTTTTGAGAAGGAGCAAAACAGGTAGAGGAAACAAGTGCCACTGTTTAGAAGCAGAAGCATATCTACACTAAAAAGATCAGTGTGGATAAACTGGAATAGATAAGAAAGATAGTTGTAGTCTATTATAAAAGAGTTGGTGTTCAATCTGAATGTGATGAATGGCCACTTTTTTGAACAGGAAAGTGACGCAATGTATCTGAAATTTTAAGAGAATAATTTTGGCTGCTACATGAGAATGGATTGAATGAGAGAAGGACAAAAATAGGGAGACCAGGGCTTCCCTGGTGGCACAGTGGTTGAGAGCCTGCCTGCTGATGCAGCGGTCACGGGTTCGTGCCCCGGTCCGGGAAGATCCCACATGCCGTGGAGCGGCTAGGCCCGTGAGCCATGGCCACTGAGCCTGCGCGTCCAGAGCCTGTGCTTCGCAACAGGAGAGGCCACAACAGTGAGAGGCCCGCATACCGCACACACAAAAAAAAAAATAGGGAGACCAGTTAAAGAGCTACTCAGACTATTTAGATAATATAGGTGTGAGCTGATTGTGGCTTGGATTAAGGTAGTGGCAGAGAAAGAGGTGGGTAAGTGGTCAGATTCTGAATATATTTTGAAAATAAATCTGAGAGCTTTGCTGATGTTTGGGATGTGGGGATATGTGGAGTGCAGGGGAGGGGAGATGATCTAAAGATAGAACAAACATATTTTGCCTGAGAGATTAAAATAAGTGTTCTTTGTTTTTCTACCTAAATATTACTCCCTTAACATTTATAACTTTATAAAATTCTAGATAAATTTTAACTTTTTTCATGTAGTTCTGAGTTTTCTAAAACTATACCCTTTCTATTATTTCACAAGGATATTCTGAATTGTATTGTATTTACTTGTGTCTTTGGATCTAAAGTGGGTCTCCAATAACTAACAAATAGATAAATTGTAAAAATTCACTCTGTCAATCTCTGCCATTTGATAAACAGCTTCTCTCTTACTGCTTTCAAGATTCTCTCTTGTTTTGGATATTAGCACTACAATTATAATGTGTTTCAGCATGGATCTCTTCCAGCATGGATGTAATTGCAATTCCTGGATGTGTAGATTCATGTATTTCCAAAAAATTGGGAAATTTTTAGGTTTTATTTCTTCATATATTCTCTCTGTCCCTTTCTTTCCTCTCCTTCAGGTATTCCCATAATATATATGTTGGTCTTCTTTACTTTTATTAATTTTTATTGGAGTATAGTTGCTTTACAATGTTGTGTAAGTTTCTACTGTACAGCAAAGTGAATCACATGTATCTCCTCTTTTGTGTATTTCCTTCCCATTTGAGTCATGACAGAGCATTGAGTAGAGTTCCCTGTGCTATATAGTATGTTCTCATTAGCTATCTATTTTATACATAGTATCAATAGTGCAACTATGTCAATCTCAATCTCCCAATTCATCCAACCCCCACTTTCCTGTCTTGGTATCCATACATATGTTCCCTATGTCTGAGCCTCTATTTTTGCTTTGCAGCTAAGGTCATCTATACCATTTTTCTATATTCCACATATATGTGTTAATATACGATATGTGTTTTTCTCTTCCTGTTTTACTTCACTCTGCATGACAGACTCTAGGTCCATCCACGTCTGTCCAGTTTTGTTCCTTATTATGGCTGAATAATATTCCATTGTACACATGTACCACACTTTCTTTATCCATTCCTCTATCAATGGACATTTAGCATTTGTTGCCTATAGATTTTCTGATGATGCCCAACTAACCAGTGTTAGGTGATACCTCATTGTAGTTTTGATTTGCATTTCTCTAATAATTAGTGATGTTGAGCGTCTTTTCATATGCTTTTTGGCCATCTGTACATCTCTTTGGAGAATGTCTACTTAGGTCTTCAGCCCATTTTTTTTTCTTTTATTAACATCTTTATTTGAAATAGTTGCTTTATAATGTTGTGTTAGTTTCTGCTGTATAACAAAGTGAATCAGCTATATGTATACATATATCCCCATATCCCCTCCCTCTTGTGTCTCACTACCACCTTCCCTATCCCACCCCTCTAGGTGTCACAAAACAGCAAGCTGATCCCCCTGTGCTATGCAGCTTCTTCCCACTAGCTATCTATTTTACATTTGGTAGTGTATATATGTCAATTCTACTCTCTCACTTCATCCCAGCTTACCCTTCCCTCTCCCCGTGTCCTCAAGCCCATTCTCTACGTCTGCGTCTTTATTCCTGTGCTGTCCCTAGGTTCTTCAGAACCTTGTTGTTTTTTAGATTCCATATATATGTGTTAGCATATAGTATTTGTTTTTCTCTTTCTGACTTACTTCACTCTGTATGAGAGACTCTAGGTCCATCTACCTCACAAAAAATAACTCAGTTTCATTCCATTGTATATATGTGCCACATCTTCTTAATCCATTCATCTGTTGATGGACACTTAGGTTGCTTCCATGTCCTGGCTATTGTAAATAGAGCTGCAATGAACATTGTGGTACATGACTGTTTTTGAATGATGATATTCTCAGGGTATATGCCCTGTAGTGGGATTGCTGGGTCATATGGTGGT
The DNA here is from genome assembly GCF_059928025.1 of Delphinapterus leucas. Classification (NCBI taxonomy): domain Eukaryota; kingdom Metazoa; phylum Chordata; class Mammalia; order Artiodactyla; family Monodontidae; genus Delphinapterus; species Delphinapterus leucas. The sequence goes on along the minus strand of NC_143146.1, from coordinate 36,631,608 downwards.
TCTATTTTTAGTTTTTTAAAGCAACCTCCATACTGTTCTCCATAGTCGTTGTAACAATTTACATTCCCATCAACAGTGCAGTAGGGTTCCCTTTTCTCCACACCCTTTCCAGCATTTATTGTTTTTAGATTTTTTATGATGACCATTTTGACTGGTGTGAGGTGATACCTCATTATAGTTTTGATTTTACTTCTCTAAGGATCAGTGAAGTTTAGCACCCTTTCTTGTGTTTGTTGGCAATGTGTATATCTTCTTAGGAGAAATGTCTATTTAGGTCTTTTGCCCATTTTGAATTGTGTTGTTTGTTTTTTTGATATTGAGCTGCGTGAAATCTTTTTATATTTTGGAGATTAATCCTTTGTCAGTTTTTCCATTTGCAGATAATTTCTCCCATTCTGAGGACTGTCTTTTCATATGTTTATGGATTTCTTTGCTGTGCAAAAGCTTTAAGTTTCATTAGGTCCCATTTTCTTTTCCTTTTTGTTTTTATTTCCATTTCTGTAGGAGGTGTATCAAAACAGGTCTTGTTTTCATTTATGTCATACCGTGTTCTGCCTATGTTTTCCTCTATGAGTTTTATAGTGTCTGGCCTTACATTTAGGTCTTTTACCCATTTTGAGTTTATTTTTGTGTATGGTGTTAGGGAGTGTTCTAATTTCATTCTTTTACATGTAGCTGTCCAGTTTTCCCAGCACCACTTATTGAAGAGGCTGTCTTTTCTCCATTGTATATTCTTGCCTCCTTTATCAAAAATAAGGTGACCATATGTGTGTGGGTTTATCTCTGGGCTTTCTATCCTGTTCCTGTTTCTGTTTTTGTGTCAGTACCATACTGTCTTGATTACTGTAGCTTTGTAGTATAGTCTGAAATCAGGGAGCCTGATTCCTCCAGCTCCGTTTTTCTTTTTCTGATTGCTTTGGCTATTCGGGGTCTTTTAGGGTTCCACACAAATTTTGGAATTTTTTGTTTTATTTATGTGAGAAATGCCATTGGTAGTTTGATAAGGATTATGTTGAATGTGTATATTGCTTTGGGTGATAGTGTCATTTTCACAATGTTGATATTTCCAATCCAAGAACATGATATATTTCTCCATCTGCTTGTATCATCTTTAGTTTCTTTCATCAGTGTCTTATAGTTTTCTGCATACAGGTCTTTTGTCTCCTTAGGTGCGTTTATAATTAGGTATTTTATTCTTTTGTTGCACTGGTAGATGGGATTGTTTCCTTAATTTCATTTTCTGATCTTTCATTTCTAGTGTATAGGAATGCAACAGTTTTCTGTGTTTTAATTTTGGAATCTGTGAATTTACTAAATCCATTGATGAGCTCCAGTAGTTTTCTGGTGGCATCTTTAGTATTTTCCATGCATAGTATCATGTCATCTGCAAACAGTGACAGTGTTATTCTTCTTTTCCGGTTCAGGTTCTGGTATTTCTTTTTCTTCTCTGATTGCTGTGTCCAGGACTTCCAAAACTATGATGAACAATAGTGTTGAGAGTGAACACTCTTCTCTTTTTCCTAATCTTAGAGGAAATGCTTACGCTTTGTCACCATTGAGAATGATGTTTGCTGTGAGTTTGTCATATATGGCCTTCATTATGTTGAGGTAGGTTCCCTCTATGCCCACTTTATGGTGAGTTTTTATCTTAAATGTGTGTTGAATTTTGCCAAAATCTTTTTCTGCATCTATTGAGATGATCATATTTTTTTTTTAATTTGTTAATATGGTGTATCATATTTGTTGATTTGTGTGTATTGAAGAATCCTTGCATCCCTGGGATAAATTCCACTTGATCATGGTGTGTGATCCTTTTACTGTGTTTTTGGATTTGGTTTGCTAGTATTTTATTGAAGATTTTGTGCAATTGTGCATCAGTGTTATTGGCCTGTAATTTTCTTTTTTTGTGATATCTTTGGTTCTTGTATCAGGGTAATGGTGGCCTCATAGAACGAGTGTAGGTGTGTTTTCCCCTATGCAAGTTTTGGAATAGTTTGAGAAGGATAGCATTAGGTTTTCCCTAATTGTTTGATAGAATTCACCTGTGAGGCCCAATGGTCCTGGATTTTTGTTCATTGGAAAAATTTTAATCAGTTTCAATTTCATTACATGTGATTGGTCTGTTTGTATTTTCTATGTCTTCCTGGTTGAGTCTTGGAAAGTTGTACTTTTCTAAGAAGTTGTCCCTTTCTTCCAGGTCATACATTTTATTGGCATACAGTTGCTTTATTAGTCTCTTATGATCCCTTGTATTTCTGTGGTGCTTGTTGTAAATTCTCCTTTTGTATTTCTAATTTTATTGATTTGAGTCCTCTCCCTTGTTTTTCCTTGGTGAGTCTGGCTAAAGGTTTATCAACTTTATCTATTCAAAGAACCAGCTTTTAGTTTCATTGTTCTTTGCTATTGTTTTCTTCATTTCTATTTCATTTATTTCTGCTCTGATCTTTATGATTTCTCTCCTCTGCTAACTTTGAGTTTTATTTGTTTTTTTTTCTCTAGTTGCTTTAGGTGTAGGGTTCAGTTGTTTATTTCAGATTTTTCTTGTGTCTTGAGGTGGGATTGTATTGTTATAAACTTCCTTCTTAGATCTTCTTTTTCTGCATCCCATAGGATTTGGGCCATCATGTTATCATTGACATTTGTTTCTAGGCATTTTTTGATTTCCTCTCATTTTCTTTAATGATCTCTTGGTTATTTAGTAGCATATTGTTTAGCGTCCATGTGTTTGTGTTTTTTACAGTTTTTTTTTTTTCCCCTGTAACTGATTTCTAATCTCATAGTGTTGTGGTCAGAAAAGATGCTTCATACAATTGAAATTTTCTTATATTTACCAAGGCTTGATGTGTGACCCAATATGTGACCTGTGTTGGATAATATTCCATGCGCACTTGAGAGGAAGGTATATTCTGCTTCTTTTGGATGGAATGTCCTAGAAATATCAATTAATTCTATCTGGTCTATTGTGTCATTTAAGTCTTGTGTTTACTTATTAATTTTCTGTCTTGATGATGTATCCATTGGTGTAAGTAGAGTGTTAAAGTCACCCACTATTATTGTGTTACTGTCAATTTCCCCTTTTATGCCTGTTAGCATTTGCCTTATGTATAGAGGTGCTCCTATGTTGGGTGCATAATTATTTACAATTGTTATATCTTCTTTATGGATTGATCTCTTGATCATTATGTAGTGGCCTTTCTTTTCTCTTGTAATAGTCTTATTTTAAAGTCTATTTTGTCTGCTATAAGTATTGCTACTCCAGCTTTCTTTTGATTTCCATTTGCATAGAATATCTTTTTCCATCCCCTCACTTTCTGTCTGTATGTGTCCCTAGGTCTGAAGTGGGTCTCTTGTAGACAGCATATATATGGGTCTTGTTTTTAGATCCATTCAACCAGTCTGTGCCTTTCGATTGGAGCATTTAATCCATTTACATTTAAGGTAATTATTGATATGTATGTTCTTATTACCATTTTGTTAATTGTTTGGGGTTTGTTTTTGTATGTCTTTTTTTTCTCCTGTATTTCCCACCAAGAGTACTCGCTTTAGTATTTGTTGTAAAGCTGGTTTGGTGGTGCTTAATTCTCTTAGCATTTGCTGGTCTGTAATGCTTTTGATTTCTGCATTGAATCTGAATATGATCCTTGCTGGTAGGCTAAACTTGGTTGTAGATTTTTCCATTTAATCACTTTAAATATGTCTTGTCACTCCCTTCTGGCCTCCAGAGTTTCTCTGAAAAATCAGTTGATAACCTTATGGGGATTCCTTGTATTTTTTTGTTACTTTTCCTTTTTTGCTTTTAATATTTTTTCATTGTATTTTATTTTTGTTAGTTTGATTATTGTGTCTTGGCATGTTTCTCCTTGGGTTTATCCTGTATGGGCCTCTCTGTACTTCCTGGACTTGACTGACTATTTTCTTTCCCATATCAGATAACTTTTCAAATATAACTTCCATATATTTTCTCAGGCTGGTTGCATTTCTCTTCTTCTTCTGGGAGCCCTATAATTTGAATGTTGGTGCCTTTAATGTTGTCCCAGTGATGTCTGAGACTGTTCTCATTTCTTTCCTTATTTTTTTTTTCTTTATTCTCCTCCAGGGCAGGTATTTCCACCATTCTATCTTCCAGCTCACTTATTCATTCTTCTGCCTCAGTTATTCTGCTATTGATTCTTTCTAGTGTATTTTTCATTTCAGTTGTTGTTTTGTTCATCACTGATTGTTTGTACTTTAGTTCTTCTATGTCCTTGTTAAACATTTCTTTTATCTTCTCAATTCATGCCTCCAGTCTATTTCTGAAATCTTGGATCATTTTTACTATCATTACTCTGAATTTTTTTTCTGGTAGTTTGCCTATTGCCACTTCACTTAGTTGGTCATCTTTTTACCTTTTTCCTTCATCTGTAACATATTAGTCAGTCATCTCATTTTGTCTAACGTACTGTTTTTATGGTCTCCTTTCTTCTTAGTTCCTCTTGCTTCTGTTGTCTGCCCCCTGGTGAGTGAGCTTGGTCCAGGTGCTTATGTAGGCTCTCTGGTCAGAGGGACTGGTGCCTGCAATCTGGTGGGTGGAAATGAGTCTTTTCCTTCTGATGGGCAGGATGGTATCAGATGGTGTGTTTCGGGGTGTCTGTGAGCTTAGTTTGATTTTATGCAGCTTTTCTGCTGATAGGTGTGTCTGTTCCTGTCTTGCTGGTGTTTTGGCATGAAGTGTCCAGCACTGGATCCTGCAAGCAGTTGGGCAGAGCTGGGTCTTTGTGTTGAAATGGATACCTCTAGGAGAGTGCATGCCAATTAATATTCCCTGACCCCAGGAATTCTCTGGTGGTCCAGCATCCTGGACTTAGCACTCCCACCCCCAGAGGCCCAGGTCTGATCTCTGACTGGAAACCAAGAGCCTGCAAGCCATGCTATACACCTTGAGAAATAATAAATAAAAGAAAGAAAAAAGAAAACAAAAAAGAAAAGGAAAGAAAACAAACGGACAAACAAAACCAAAGACCGATAGCAAAGACAAAAACTAACACACAGTACCAAGAACAACACAACACACACACAGACACTCACACTGAAAAAAATAATACTAGAAAGAAAACATACAGACACACCAAATCCATGACAAATGTTAACAACAAAACCAAACTAACAGAAACAAAAGAGCAGACAGAAAAGGAAAAAGAAAAGAGAAAAAGAGGGGAGAGTGAGTTAAAGCAGCAGCTGATTGGGGCACACTTACTCCCTCAGGCTAGGGAGGCATACAATGGCCACAATTGGGGTGTGCACAAGTTGCCTGCAGTGGTGGGAACTGGCAGGATGTTGCAGCAGACTGTGGCCCACTCACTCTAGTGGGAGTCCCTCCCAGTTCCCACAGAAGCAGGGGCAGGAGTGTGGGGGCTGTGGTGGTCCCACTCCTTGCACTCATCTCAAAAATGTCACCTAATTTCCTAGGCAGGCCATGATTCATTTTGGGTCATTCCTTGCTGTGGAGCCCCTCACTCTCATTCTCTCTGTTGTATTCACACAGCCAACAGTGTCTCTCCCTGAAGCTGCTCTCTTAACCCCATGCTTTAGCATTCAGACCCCATCAGCACTGACAGAATTCCATCTCAGGCAGGGGCACCCAGAGCTTATTCCCCAGGAGGCTTTGTGTTGGTTGGCACACTGGACACCACAGCCTATGCAGAATGAGGATGTCTTGGTTTGAGGGATGGGTGAGACTACTCAGATGTGAGCCTTTCCCAGTACCCACAGAGGCTGAAGAAGCTGGTGGGTGGGGAAAGGGGTTGTAATGGCTGCCCCATCCCTTGTGCACAACTCAACAATGATGCCTTGCTTCTATGGTGTCCCAGGCTTTTTTTGAAAACATTCCCAGTTGTGGAGTTCCTTACTCCTGTCCCTTCAGGCTGTCTTTTTACAGCCAACAGCTGTCTCCACACCCCAGGTCTGCACTCCAAACCCCACTTTCCAGCCCCCAGCCACCCTCGGCAACAGGCAACTCATGACTCAGGCTGGGATGCATAGAGCCACAGTGCAGACTATGTGCACAGTTCTTACTTTGTCCTGCCTTCCACAGACTATTTGCTGCATTCTCTTTTGATCCTCTTTTTCTGTCCTGGCAGATTTCCCCACCATGAGTGAGTTTTTCTGAGTGCAGGGTTCCCTCTAAGGTTGCTGGTCCATTTTATGATTCTTTTTTTCCTTTTTCTTCTTTCTTTCATCCTACCTGGCTCTGAGGGGATTTTTCTTGTCTTTTTAGGTGTTTGAATTCTTCTGCTAATGATCAGCAGGAGTTCTACAGTTGGGTGGAGGGTCTAAAGTGATGTCTGCCTGCTTCTTCTGAATCTTCTTGGTGCTGGTGGAGAAGAGTTTAGAGTTTTTGCTCATCTGACTTTACTCTCCTTCTTCTTGTGATGTTTGTTTCCTTCTCGGTTTGCTGGTTGGAAGACGAAGATGAGGAGGAGCTGGTGCTCTCTTGAATCATCATTTGACATAGCAATCCCCCACCCCACCTGACAAACAGATCCTCTCTTTGTGTCTGGCTGCTCTTTGCCACTGCAATGGCTGCAGCTATGGCTGCTGCTGGGCCTGGCCATTCATGTCTCTCACAGGGAGAGAAGTGGAAGAGCAGCAGCAACAACTATTCTATTGTAATTTTTACAAATGGCTAAAAAGACTTCATGAGATTTTGAGGAAAACATTTTAGGCTTTTCAAGAGTTATTTATGAACACTACAGCAGTTTTCTATAAAGTTTCATGACTCAAACAATAGTAGATGTTACTAGACATATAATTTAATTGATTGATTAACACAGAGAAAATGTTAACTTAGCATCTCTGCTGCATTTCCTGATCAGTCACCCAAGGATGTCTCAAGCACATAGTTATGATTACAGCTTTGGTTCCTGTTAAATAATTTTCCTTTGGATAAATTTCTCAATTGCCAACCAGGTTGGTATTTCATTTGTTGCTTCAAGTGTTAGAAAAACAATCTTTTTTTCCAAATAATACATACTGAATCAAATATTATTTAAGTGCAAATAAGAGGGAAATAAGGGTAACATTTTGAAAGTGGCATTAATTTTGACTTTAGGTTATGATTTATCTGATTGAAATAGGTTTAATGAAGTAGTCTAATAAATATGTCATTCTCATCACTTGATAAGTAGTTACTTCAATACTTTAACTGATATTCTAATCTGTGAAGGAGGTCTGCAGTGGAAAAACATTGTATTTATTATTTTTGTCTCAAACATGAATATTTTAAAGAAATGTAAAATAAGTTGAAGAGGAGGAACTAGAGTTTTCAGTTGGTTGTAAATTATGGTGATTGAGGAATGACATCAGCAAGATAATGACATAGGAAGTCCTAGACCCTCCTACCCCCATGAACACAATGATTCAACAAGAATACATTGACAAATTCCCTTTATGAGAAATTCAGAATCTATTTGAGGGGCTCCTTCACCCCAGTCAAGCATGAAACCAGCTGCGTCAAATCCAGTAGGGAAAATTGGGACTTCCCCTTAAAATAACAAATAAATGGAATGATAGCTCATGTTCATAGATTGGAAGACAATACTGTTAAAGTGTTCATACTATTCAAAATCATCTACACATTCATGCAATACCTTTGAAAAATGTCATGACATGTTTTACAGAAATAGGAAAACAATTCTAAAATTCATATGGAAACACAAATGACCTCAATAACCAAAATGATCTTGAGAATGAAAAATAAATCTGGTAGCATCACACCTCCTAATTTCAAAACATATCACAAAGCTACAGTAATTAATGCAGCCTGGTACTAGAATAAAGACAGTCCTTTAGATCAATGGAATAGAACAGAGAGCCCAGAAGTAAACTCACACATATACAGCCAACTGATCTTTGACAAGGGTGCTAAAAATACACAGAAAAGGATAGTCTCTTCAACAAATGGTGCTGTGAAAACTGGATATGCACATGTAAAGAATGAAACTGCATCCTTTTCTGACACCAAACAAAAAAGTCAAATCAAAGTGAATTAAAGATGTAAACTTAAGGCCTGAAGTCATAAACTCTTAGAAGGAAACAGTAGAAAAACTTTATTCCATTGGTCTTGGCAATGATTTATTGTATATGACACCAAAAACACAAGTAAGAAAATTAAAAACAGACAATATGTACTTTATCAATCTAAAAACTTTCTGTTCAGGAAGGAAAGAATTAACTGAATAAAAAGACAACATATAGAATGGTAGGAAATATTGCAAACTATATGTCTGATAAGGAATTAATATCCAAAAAATATAAAGAACCCATAAACACAGTAATAAAAAATATAATAACCTAATTAAAATGAGCAAAGGACTGAAATAGTCATTTGTTTAAAGAAGGCATACAAATAAACAAAAAGTATAGGAAAAGGTACTCAACATAATTATTATCAGGGATCGGCCAATTAAAACCACAATGAGATATTACCTCACACTTGCAAATGTTGGCAAGAATGTGGAGATTGAAACTCATATACATATGTTGGTAAGAATGTAAAATGTTGCAGCAGCTATGGAAAACAGTACAGATGTTTCTCAAAAAATTAAAAATAGAGCTACCCTATGATCCAACAGTCCCACTCCTGTGTATTAGTCCAAAAGAATTTAAATCAAGATCTCACAGGATCTGCACTACCGTGTACACTGCTGCATTATTCACAATTGTCAAGATGTGGAAACAAATTAAATACCCATTGATGGATGAATAGACAAAGAAAATATGGTATACATATATATATATATATAAAATAGAATATTATTCAACCTAAATAAGGAAAGAAATCCTGCCATACATGACAACATGTATGAGCCTTGAGGGCATTATGATAAGTGAAATAAGCCAGACACAGGACAAATACTGTATGATTTCACTTATGTGATGTATCTAAATAGGCAATCTTACAGGAGCAGGGAGTAGAATGATGATTGCCAGGGGCTGAGGGCTTGGGGAAATGGGGAGTTGTTGCTTAACAAGTATGAAATATGTATGTTAGATGAATAAGTTCAAGAGATCTGCTGTGGAACACTGTGCCTATAATTAACAATATTGTACTGTAGATTTAAAATTTTTTAAGGGGATAAATCCCATGTTAAATGTTCTTACTATGATAAAAAATATAGTGCTCAGGGTCTTTTCTTTGCAACATTATTGCAAGAGATGATGCAACAAATTCATTTATAATTGGAATTTAAGAGAATTCTACAGGTATTATTTAAAAACTGTTTCGGTATAGGGCAGCACTATGAAATGGTTGCCTGTGGAATTTCCAAACACGGTCAAATTGTGTCAATGGAATATCTACTTCTTTTGTTTGTTTAACAATAGGGACAAATAATGGCAGGATCTAAGGCTTAGGAAATATAAAGGTTATTTGGCCCTTAAGTGAATTCTAACTTTCCTCCCTCAAAACACTTTTTATTTATGCCCAGTTCTAAAGGATATGATAAATTTCTTACTTCTCATTGCTAGAAAAAATAGGAAGTGTCTGATGATGGATTTGTACAAACATTTTGCAGGGCAGTTTGGTATTATGTATCTAACTTACTATTTAATATATATGAATTTTAATGAGCCATGTGCATACTGACATAATTGTGAACCATCAAAACTAATTTAATTACTTTTTTCTCTGTTGACAGTCAAACTAAATGAATAAAATAGAAATAATAGAAATGAGCCAATGGTGAAAGAAGTCTTCAATCTAAAGTAAATTAATAGTAAATTAGAAGATAGGAAGCAGTTTTGAAGCAAGAGATAAAGATAAAAGAGTCTCTGCAATTATTGAACTGGATGATATTTCTATATTATGAAGACATGACAAGAAAGATCCAGAGTGACTGAAGGAAAATAATTAATGTTGATAAAATTAGAAAATGAGCCCACTTTAACTTTTTCACTTCTACCTTTAGTGCTCATTTTTATGAATATTCCTTAAAAGAGGATTCATGATATGCTTACTTCCAACTGATTTTTAATAATATAAACCTAGACACTAATAATTATTTAATAATTATTGAAATTAAAATAGTATCAATCATGCTTATTGTTGTTCATAGTGTGTTCAAAGAATATATTGTGAAAGAGAGGCTCCAGAACTTCATCAAGCAAATCAAAGTTTTTAATTGTTTTCAAATAAAGAATATAAAAATATCATATTCAGCCTTGATACCTTATTTTATAACATAAAAGTTTGTAACAATAACAAAATTCCAACTCAGATAAAATCCTCATATTTAAGTTTGGTAGCATTCATTCTATGGGATATTACTAACATGAACAAGTATTAAAAATGACAATTAAGATAGCTTAAAGCTATAAATAAAGCAATTTATATTTTAGTACCAGGGGCAGAAAAATGTCATGTTATTCCACATTTTGATTTGATGCAAGGCTTACCTGATTTCCATGATTGTTAACATCATTCTTCCTTAAACAAAAGCAATACACATTGCTTGGTTTCTCACTCTTCTAAACAAAAATTTTCTATTTTTGATAACAAGGGGAAATAATTTTTCTTATATTTCTTTGAATTTGTTACTGAAGAAAAGGAAGTAACTTCTGTTTTAAGTCTCCTTCATTTGTTAGTCATGTAGCATTTCTTCTCATTGTACTATGTCATATTGTAAGGATTTTATTCTATTAAAAACACTCTGAAGAATAATCTTGAGAGCAGACATATAGACATAATTGTTACTGAGAAAAAAAATTTTTAATAAAAACGCTACTTATATTTCCTCAGTCTATGATGTGAAAAGGTGGAGGAGAATTTAAACTTCTCTGTGAAGATAATCCTAACTTTATATGAAGGTTACCTTCTTATACAAATAGATGGAATCACCTTCTATCCAAGAAAAATATTCCTTACGCTTTATGTTATTTTTACTAAAGTACCAATTCGACTAAATGTTTATTTTGTTCTTTTTATTTTTAAATATTTCTTATTTTTCCAGCTTTATTGAGACATAATTGATGTACTACATTGTTTAAGTTTAAGGTGGGCATACAATATGTCAATTTGATGCATTTATATATGTAAAATATTTATCATTAACACTCCCATCTCATCACATAATTGCTATTTCTTTTTGTGCTGAGAACACTAAAGATCTACACTCTTAGCAGCATTCAAGTATATAATATAGTATTAGCAATGATCACCATGCTGTAATTAGATCCCCAGAACTTATTACTCTTTTAACTGGATGTTTGTACCCTTTGACCAACATCTCCCCATTGCCTCTACTCTACTCCCTAATCCCTGGCAACCACCATTCCACTTTGTTTCTGAGTTTGACTTTTTTAGATTACACATATAAGCAACATATTTGTCTTTTTCTGTCTCACTTATTTCACTTAGCATAATGTCCTCAAGCTTCATCCATAATGCTGCAAATGACAGGATTTCCTTCTTTCTCATGGCTGATATTCCATTATATAGATAAAATTTTATGCATTCATCCATTGAAGAACTATAAACAAATGGCTTTAATTACAAACATCAATAAAAACAATTTAGTTAGTTAATCAACTACTACATAATAAGTGAATCCCTATTGTGTGCTAGATTATTGAGATAGCTAGAGAATCAAAATAAAAAACAAACAGCTCCTCAACCTTGTAGATTAGAGTTTAACAATAGTAATTATCATTAGTCAAATAATTATGTAATTAAATAATCATTGTAAACAGTATCAATTAAAAGGGAATTGATTTTATTAGAAGAAATGAATTTGATGTGAATTATTAGAAAAATGAATTTAAGCAGAGAACTGATGTTGTGGGTAGAAGAGAGTAAAGATGTTTTCCAAGACAGAAAGAAAGTAAGTGTGAAGACTTTAATGTGTGAAAGAACATAAGACTTTCCCAAACTATGAAAAATCATTTGGCTGTAGTAGACAGTTTCAGGTTGAGAAATGCAAACAATAATGCAAACAATTAGTTAGAATATCAAAACATATGAGATTTCAACTGGATCATCATTAGTAAACCAGAAAGGAAGAAAAGGAAGAAATGGCTTTTATGTTGCTGTATACTTATTTATGATATTTATCCATTTATGCCATATATATGTATGGCAAAGAGGCATAAATGGATAAATTCTCATAGATACTTCAGCACAGTCTTTATTCCCTTACCAATTAGTCTGTTCACTCAGTTGAAATTTAATTACGCCCTGAATTTTTATCAAAAGTTCTTATGATAAATGGGCTTATACACTCAACTTCAATACTTCAAATAAAATTATTACTGAGAACACCATATTTTCTTCAGCACTCACTTTATAAAAGCCTATGTGATCATATACATTAGGATGTATTACTAAAATACAGCTTCACAATAAACAAATTCAATGCACTCCCTATCAAACTACCAATGGCATTTTTTCACAGAACTAAAACAAAAAAATTCACAATTTGTGTGGAACCATAAAAGACCCTGAATAGAAAAAGTAATTTGAAAAAAAAAAAATGGAGCTGGAGGAATCAGGCTCCCTGGCTTCAGATTACACTACAAAGCTTCAGTAATCAAGACAGTATGGTACTGGCACAAAAACAGGAATATAGATCAATGGAACAGGATACAAAGCCCAGAGATAGGGCTTCCCTGGTGGCACAGTGGTTGAGAGTCTGCCTGCCGATGCAGGGGACAAGGGTTTGTGCCCCGGTCCAGGAAGATCCCACATGACATGGAGTGGCTGGGCCTGTGAGCCATGGCTGCTGGGCCTGTGCATCCGGAGGCTGTGCTCTGCAATGGGAGATGCCACAACAGTGAGAGGCCTGCATACCGCAAAGAAAGAAAAAAAAAAAGCCCAGAGATAAACACACGCACCTATGGTCACCTTATTTTTGATAAAGGAGACAAGAATATACAATGGAGAAAAGACAGCCTCTTCAATAAGTGGTGCTGCCTCACCCTTCAGTAAAGGAGGGTGGGAGTGAGACAAAAGAGGGAGGGGATATGGGGATATACGTATACATATAGCTGATTCACTTTGTTATGTAGCAGAAACTAACACAACATTGTAAAGCAACTATACTCCAATAAAGATGTTAAAAAAAGAAAAAAAATGGGCTGAAGACCTAAATAGAAATTTCTCCAAAGAGATATACAGATGGCCAAAAGGCATATGGAAAGATACTCAACATCACTAATTATTAGAGAAATGCAAATCAAAACTACAATGTGGTATCACCTCACACTGGTCAGAATGGATATCATCAAAAAATCTACAAACAATAAATGCTGGAGAGGGTGTAGACCAAAGGGAATCCTCTTGCACTGTAGGTGGGAATGTAATTTGATGCAACCACTATGGAGAAAAGTATGGAGGTTCCTTAAAAAACTAAAAATAGAACACTATATGACCCAGCAATCCCAGTATTGGGTATATACCCTGAGAAAACCATAATTCAAAAAGAGCCATGTACCACAATGTTCATTGCAGCACTATTTACAATAGCCAGGACATGGAAGCAACCTAAGTGTTGATCGACAGATGAATGGATAAAGAAGATGTAGCACATATATACAATGGAATATTACTCAGCCATAAAAGGAAACGAAATTGAGTTATTTGTAGTGAGGTGGATGGACCTAGAGTCTGTCATACAGAGTGAAGTTAGTCAGAAAGAGAAAAACAAATACAGTATGCTAACACATATATATGGAATCTAAAAAAATGGCTATGAAGAACCTAGGGGCAGTACAGGAATAAAGATGCAGAAGTAGAGAATAGGCTTGAGGATACACGGAGGGGGAAGGGTAAGCTGTGACAAAGTGAGAGAGTGGCATGGACATATATCCACTACCAAATGTAAAATAGATAGCTAGTGGGAAGCAGCCGCATAGCCCAGGGAGATCAGCTCGTGCTTTGTGACCACCTAGAGGGGTGGGATAGGGAGGGTGGGAGGGAGACGCAAGAGGGAGGAGATATGGGGATGTATGTATATATATAACTGATTCACTTTGTTATACAGCAGAATGTAAAACACCATTGTAAAGTAATTATACCCCAATAAAAATGTTTAAAAAATAAATTAATAAAATAAAATACAGCTTCAGTTCTCCTGATAAATACAACTGATTCTCCTTTCTTCCATGAAAACTTCAAAACTTTATCTTAATTTTTAGAAAAGTCTGTTTGATTTTTGTGGATATAAATTTTTTTTTGTTTTAACATTTTGTCAACATCAAGCACACAAGTTTCCTCACTCTGCCATTTTTTTTCTATTAAAATAACTTCACAGCAAAAGTGTTTTACTGCAAGTTTCCACAAATTCTGTGTTTATGTGTTGTGTGTGTTGGCTCAATAATTTATATCTAGCAGAGACACCTTCCAATTAGTTGACAATTATGCATGTTAGTTTTTATAATCTTAAATTAAAAGGTAGGTAAGAATAAAAATAGGTAGGTAAGTTGTTCCGTGTATATTTTATTTTTGGAAATAAAATATGTTCATTAATAGAAATAATCTACTACAGAAATCCACTGAAAGGTGTTGCATTTGAATACAGTGGTATTCTCTAATGATTTGTCTTGTTCAAGGGGAGGGTGATATATTCAGCTAATAAAATTAAAAGGCAGTACTAGTCTTGAGATTTTCTAGAATAGCATATGTTGCCCTTTTCCTTTTTAAATTTTTTTTTTATATTTCTGGATTCCATATCACTGTAGTAGATGCTGTTGCTGGTCTATCCTTATTCCATTGGTCTTTACGATTTCATACTTATTTGGTCAAATTCCGTATATCAACATTCAGTTTTCTTGATGGAGCCCACTCAACTGCGTGCCTGGCTGGCCAGAATTGTCAGGGAATTAAGAATCCCTTCAAGTGGTCTTCAGCCAATGACTGGCAAAAGTTGTTATACATGTCTTACCTGATTAATTGTTCAGAAAACAAAGCTCTTATGTGTAGATCTACAACTAACTTCTTCCAACAAACCCCAGTAGAATTATGTTCTGGTTGCTCAAAGTGATAAATTGCTTGAAAACATATCTTTTATTTTATTCCTTTCCCATTTTCCTAGCTGCTTTTTCTCCAAATCATCCTTATTTGCCTTCATCTTCCCCAAAATGGACATCAGATCTCAACTGAGTTCTATTTTAGACTCTTTGCCATTCTCCAGTATTCTTTTACTTTAAATCAATACAAAGTAATGTCCATCTGCTTATTTCTTTCTTTCTTCTTTTATACAGAAAAAGAAAATCTATCCCCAAATTATTTTGTTTCAGAAATTAAGGTAAAAAAATTGAGATTTATGCATAATAATGATTTCAGATGGTTTTAGGCTAAAGATAATTCCCTAACACTTATTGTAAAATTATTGCTATCAAGTGACATTATTTGTAATTTGATAAAATATACCAAATATAAATGTTTTATTTCTCCTCCTGAGTATTTAACAAAGTGTGGGGATTTATTTGGAAATTGGGAACCATATGACAAAATACGTATAGTCCAATTCTTCTTTTAAGCTTTCTAGTAGTCCAAATTATTCATTTCAGCTTGCATTTCTAAAATTTCCCATTGCTATTCAATATGACCAGCCTACAATATCGTATAATGAAGAAAAAATTCTCAAGGGTAATAGGCAAAAAGAGACAGTTCTGTTCCATTCAAGTGATTAGATGTTAAATTTTTTGTTACTTTTTGCTTTCAAAGTTATATTGAAATTGCTGTGTGTTTTCCATATGTATAACGTTGAATTTAGACTAGTCACATTTTCAATAGGAGGGCCTTTACTGTGATGCCTGTATATTCTTTTTGTTGTTTAATTTCTTCGACATGTTTTCTATGTTCATATTAGGTTAACCTCTTTATAAAATTACTGAACAGCAAATACTAGGTTGATGTACTTTTTTCTGTCAGCATTAAATGCCTATTATTACAAATCAGCCAACTTGTTTCAGTTAAACCCTTTACTGCACCATTTTTGCCATAGTAAATATTATCCAGATATGACATATATTTTACAATTAATTTAATAGTTAAATCATTTTTGTAAAATAAAGAAAAAGTGATTCTTATTAAAATCAAAATTTCATTATTCTACTCTCATTAAAACTAGAGGATGTAGGAAATCTAGAAAAGAGTGGAAGTGTGTATATGTATAACTGATTCACTTTGCTGTATAGCAGAAACTGACACAACATTGAAAAGCAACTCTACTCCAATAAAAATTAAAAGAAAAACAAAAAAACTAGAGGATGTAAAAATGAAGACAATATCATAGACCTGACCTGAAAAAAAATCAGAGAGAAAGAAGAAATTCAATTGATAAGCATTATTGCATTTGAAGAAATATATCACGTTTTTAGTACATATAGTTTAACTACAAATTTGGGAAATATCATTAAAATATTAAATTCTTCTCTTCCCAGAAAAAGATGTCCTGATATTATATTGCTTCATATCACACTTTCAAAGGATTTTATGCTTTAAAACTGCATAGGATCTTAAAATCTCCAATCTGTAAATTTTAAATGCACAATTTATGCAAGTTTCAGAACAAGTGCTTAGATTTATGGCTTCAGCAATCTCTTTTTTACAAACAATTTCAACCAGACAGGAAGTACCTTCTAAATTCTGATCATAGTTTTAGAACAGTGTATTGTGGGCAGTTGTGAAGTTTTAGTTATTTTATGACTAAATTTATTGGAGAAACGTCTGTCACTTTTCAAGTTTCTGGATTAATCCAAAGTCTATAATAACATATTTATAATATGCACAGAAGAGAATGACAAATCTATATATGTACGTGACTCCAGCAGTCACATAAAATACTGAATTTGCTCAAATAGTAATATTGCTACCTAGATATATTTTGAGATATTTTACCAGGTATTTAGTTAAATCTTTAATCTTTTTTGTTCTTTATTTTTTGTACACAGGTCTACAGTATTATTGGAAAATTTGGGGAAAAATGTTAAAATGCTAGTTAATATTTTCTGTTATGTTAATGTTAATGACATCAAATATAGGTTTGTCAGATGATGGTGGTCCCCATTGCAAATTGGAAGCCAAGGGTTTTCTATCCAGATGTGATGTAAATTTTTATTTTTATTTCTTTCTTAAATTTAAATGAAGTATATTTGATTTACTATGTTGTGTATATTTCTGCTGTACAGCAAAGTGACTCGGGTATACATATATTTATTCTTTTTCATATTCTTTTCCATTATTGTTTATCACAGGACATTAAATATATTCCCCTATGCTATACAGTAGGACCTTGTTGTTTATCCATCCTACATATAATAGTTTGCATCTGTTAACCCCAAACTCCCAATCGTTCCCTGCTCCACATCCCCACCCCCTTGGCAACTATGAGTCTGTTCTCTATGTCTCTGGGTCTGTTTCTGTTTTGTATATATGTTCAACTGCGTCATACTTTAGAATACACATATAAGTGATATATGGTATTTGTCTTTCTCTTTCTGACTTACTTCACTTAGTATGATAATCTCTAGGCCCGTCCATGTTGTTGTAAATGACATTATTTCATTCTTATTTGTGGCTGAGTAATATTCCATTATATATATACCACATCTTCTTTATCCATTCATCTGTCAATGGACATGTAGGTTTTTTCCATGTCTTGGCTACTGTAAATAGTGCTGCTATGAAGATAGGGGTGCATGTATCTTTTTGAATTATAGTTTTGTCTAGGTATATGCCCAGGAGTGGGATTGCTGGATCAAATGGCAACACTATTCATAGTTTTTTGAGGAATCTCCTTACTGTTTTCCATAATGGCTGCATCAATTTACATTCCTACCAACAGTGTAAGAGGGTTTTGTTTTCTCCACACCCTCTCCTACATTTATTATTTGTAGACTTTTTAATGGTGTCCACTCTGACTGATGTGAGGTGGTACCTCACTGTAGTTTTGATTTGCATTTCTCTAATATTTAGTGATGATGAGCATGTTTTCATGTGTCTATTGGCCATCTGTATGTCTTCTTTGGAGAAATGTCTATTTAGCTCTTCTGCCCACTTTTCACTTGGGTCTTTTTTGTTGTTCTTGTTATTGAGTTGTATGAAGTGTTTGTATATTTTGGAAATTAAGCCCATGTTGGTTGCATCATTTGCAAATATTTTCATTTTGTTTACAGTTTCCTTTGCTGTGTAAAAGCTTATATGTTTGATTACCTTCCATTTGTTTATTTTTACTTTTATTTCTATTGCTTTGGGATACTGACATTGATACGATTTATGTCAGAGAATGCTTTGCCTATGTTCTCTTCTAGAAGTTTTATGGTGTCACATCTTATATTTAAGTCTTTAAGCCATTTTGAGTTTATTTTTGTGCATGG